>NC_092860.1:34756701-34774752 GCF_032062135.1 Pyxicephalus adspersus
GTAGGGACTGTGTTGCATGTAGCAAATAGCCTTGTCCTCTAAAAGGTGTAAAAAGACCAAGGAGATGCTTTTGTTTGTTTTATCTGTTGCATGCAAACAAACACCAAACCACTTTAACTGTTTTGATATAATCAGCAATAGATTGCAAACTGCAGGTGTATTTCTAGCACTTGTCTATAACCATAAGCAAATGTATGGCCTGAGTCAAAAAAAAGTGTATTAAGATGGCATGTCACCATAAGTATCTGAAACTATATTGTGCAAAATATACATTTTTAAACAAACATTGTGGAATATTTGTATCAGACACTAAATGGAAATATCTTTTGACACTTTAATCTCAGACACGCAAAGCTGAGATGTATTCCTTCCTTGAAAATGAATGCTTTCTAAAATAGAGAAGACAAATTTGCTATAGGGGCTTTCAAAATCTCCAAAGGATCACATATCCAAAGTACATATTTAGATTCATGAGATCAAAGCCTCATCTACTGCAACATTACTATGTAATAAGGTGAGTAGGGAGTACAACTATCAAGTTGCATGAAAAGCTATAAGGCGAAAAAAAGATATCAGCTCCTTTAATCTTTATTTTATAGTGCGGAAATGTTGTTATTGTGGTTGCTTTCTGGGGTCTACTTCAAAGACTGATGTGCTTATGCATTGGATCCATAGATAAATGCTTGTGTTTGATTGGTGTGTTTCATATAAATCATTTCATAAGACGCAGTGAAAAAGTGCCTGAAAGAAAATTCATGTGAGAAATCTCTGGATACCATGGCACATCACATTATGTTATGTTCCCCCCAGAAATTACACATTTTATAGTTTGTCCCATTGCATCTATTTAATATCAGTCCACCTCCTTTATATCCAACATTCCTAATCTCTTGTATATGGTATGCTATGCTTGGCCTGAATTCTGACCAATTGCTTGCATGAATGAAGGCTCCAGTAATACATTCTCCTATAATTTTATTTTTTGGTTTTCATACTCATACCATTGTTCTTTTATTGCATTGTATTCCAAACTATAATCAGCAACTAATTCTAACAAAAATGTATTCTATTAACTGCAATTTATTGATTTTTAGTGGAATGGTGAAACTCAAAGTAAAAGTTGTGATCAATAGCTGCAACTAATAGGTTAAAAAATTATATTCCAATGAACATTACTCATATCTATAAATACAGTGGTGCTATATCTTGTCAGTGGATGATCTATCTCTATAAGAAACATAATCTAGCAGGAGAATACTATCACTATATTGCTCTGGTTCTGGCACTGAGAACATAAATAAATAGCGTGGTTGAATGAGAACATCATAATTGTTGCAACAATTGTCTTGTTCATGTGCACAAATCAACTTTAAACTTTGAATAATTGTATCAAAAGGCTTCCAATAAACTTGAATTATAGCAGTATGAAAGTGCAGAGGAATCATGATTCCCACTCACCACCCCTCCTTCCCATTAGTCAACAGTAGTTGAAGGTCCCATAGGTGCTGATGCAGTCCTTCAGTCCATATCATAACAAGAATTTCAATTTGACAACAAATTTAATTTTTTTTTTAATGTGATTTAAATTTTAGTAAAATCTTCTTAGCCATGTTATTTTGTAAGCCCCATTGTATATTAGTAATATTTATTTTTATTAATTTACATTGTGCTGACATTTGACATTATATATATAAACACTGGGCAATATGCAGCAGAGAAGCTCACAGTCTATTTATTATTCTGTTAACTATTTAAAAGGAACTGAACTCTGGAAGATCTGGTCAAATAGACAGGTCAAAATAGTCATCAGCAAGGGCTAGTCTTAAGCATTGTCATTCCCCGTCAACTGATAATTTCTCCATTACCAACCCACCATGCCTTGTTCTGGACTACATGTCTGGGTGGAGGTGACCATCAGTCCATACCATAACATGTGTCTCTGACAACAAATTAATTCTTATCTCTGACACACAATCATATGTGGTTTGAATGTTGGTAAAAGCTCCTTTACCATGTCACTTTGTAAACCCCATAGCATATAAGTAATATCTATTTGTATTCAGTTACATTGTGTTGACATTTTTGACTTATAAAAACACTAGGCCATTATATGCAACAGAGGCGCTCAGTCTATTAACCTCCTGACCAGTTCATTCCTTTACGGTTTATGTTTTTCATGAAAATTTATTTTACAGTATAATAGTATGAGTATATTATAATAGTATGAATATAATAAAGTTTGAACACAAAATCATGTAAAAATAATAAATTAATAAATTAAATAAATTAAAAATTATAATTATACTCATACTATTACATTATACGATAAAATAAATGTCATGAAAAACAATGTACTGCTTTTACACAAATACATCTATTGTATTGCATTTAATAGAGTTATTTTGTATTGAATTCAATACAAATAGATTTGAATTTCCGGCCCCTAACAGAACGTCCACACGCAGCAACGTCACCAGGAACTTTCCGGTGACTCATCAAGTGCTGAGAACGCCAGCTGGAGGATGAAAGAAGACGGGCATCGCGAAGAAGGACGCCAGCAGATCAGGTAAGCGCTTTATTTATCCTTATTTTCAACGGGTTTACCTACCCTGAGTGTGACTAGGGGTTACTGCTTCCAGCCTCTTTTTACAGTATAATATAGTAGTCCTTGATTTTTGCCTTTTGCCCATCATTTCTTTGGGAGTTTAGTTCCTTTTACATTTTCAACAGATTAAATAGCCACCTAGCGGTATTCCTGAGTGTGACTCGGTGTGGATTTTACCTGCAAAAAGCGGTAATCCCAAGCCACACTCGGGGTTGCATAAAACATTAAAAAAAAAACAATTACATTGTTCCATTGTACTCCCCCGGCGTCCTGCTTTCTTCTTTCTTCGATCTTCAGCCAGCAGAGACGTTCTCCGGGGATTACCGGTGATGTCGGTGCAGGCAGGAGGAGCGGCGGGGAATTCAAATAATTTTGTATTGGATTCAATACAAAAAAGCTGTATTGAGTCCAATCAAAAGAAATCTTTATATAACATATATATAATTATTATGATATATATATAATTACTATTATAATACTTTATAAATATTATACATGCTACAGTACAGTTATATTACAGGTTTAACTATTTATTTTAAACAGATTTGTGTGATTTTTTTATTTAAAGTTTATAAATAAATTTATTAAATATGGGAAATATTTCAGTGAGTTATGCCTAAGAAATAAAGGCCTACAATGTAAAATAAATTTCCATGCGAAAAAACGATTTTTGCGTGGAAATACAGACAGAATTAGAATGCTAGGGGGGTTAATAAATACAATGGCCCTGATTTATTTAAATTCTCCAAGGCTGAAAAGAATACACTTTCACCAGTGAAGCTGTGTGATACAGCAAACCTGGAATGGATCTGGTCAGGATTGAAAACATCTGCTAACAAATAGCTTGACTTTTAGGAAATCCATTCCAGGTTTGCTGGAAAACCCAGCTTCACTGATGAAAGTGTATTCTCTCCAGCCTTGGAGAACTTTAACCCCCTAAGGGGTGTTCCCGAGTGTGAATAAAGCAAATAAATCAGCACTTACCTGATTGGGATGAGGCAATGGCAGACAAGGGGACCAGCCAACAGATCTTTCTATTCTTCTGTACTTCTATACCCTATATTTTCTACCCAGAAGATTAGAGTTGGTGACAGCTGAATATAAAGATCCTCATATTCATCTATAAAAAACAAAATCCGTGACTGTGAACTCACATTTTCTGCAGCGATGTCGAATATAATTTCTCGATTCAGATCATAAGACCAAACGATAACTCGCCGCGTGCGTTCGTTACCAGTTTCCTGAATGATTGGAATAACAAAAATATGCTCCGTATCGTCATCGTAGCTTTCAGGAATAAGTGTCCGACAATTGGGACAGGTACGACTTGTCCTTAGCCATGTGGTAATGCAGTCCAGGTGGAATTCATGTGCACAGGGGAGTATTTTTGTTTGCTCTCCCTGCTCATACTCCATCAAGCAGATGCTGCAGCTTGGCTGGTCCTCAATCTGGTCATTGGCAGGGGGTGTCCGGTCATTCTGGGGTCCTGGATGGTAGTCATCCCCACGGCTGGCTGGAGAATGGCCTGGGTCCCTTTGTGAGGAGTTGATGTTTGGACGTCCTCTTCTTCTTCTTGGTCTTCTTCTTTCAGGAAGCTGATGTTCAGAAACTCTGCCGCCAAGTGTAACTCTGGATCTGGTCCTGAGAGCTACCGGAGAATATTGGCCTGTTGGGCCTACCTCCTCGTGTGAGGGCATTTCAGGGATGTTGGGCCGTGAATGGCTTCTGACAATCCGCGTTGGCACCCAGATGGTATCAGATGCTCCTGTAGGGGATTCAAAACAAATAGAAATCTGCAATTCTCAAAAAATCTCAGGATAAATGCTTTGGAGATGCTTCTAGGAAGGCTCCTTAGCAAGTAGTGGAAAGCATCATTGTAGCTATGCCAACCATGACATCACATCTGAAAATGGCAGTTATTTCCATAGCGCAGCCTGTCAGCCCAAGACCTTACAATCCATTGATCATGTGTGCCCTCCTAGCCAATTGTATGCTAGGCTGACAGACCAATGTCATTATCTAACATGTTTTTTTTTTCAATTTACAAAGCTTTATTTAAGAGCAATACATTTATTTAAAAAAATGAGAGTTATTTGATGTGTCCATGCAGACCAATTCCACCTGGCCTGCATTAACACATGGCTAAGGACAAGTCGTACCTGTCCCAATTGTCGGACACTTATTCCTGAAAGTCACGATGAAGATACGGAGCATGTTTTTGTTATTCCAATCATTCAGGAAACTGGTAACGAACGCACGCGGCGAGTTATCGTTTGGTCTGATGATCTGAATCGAGAAATTACATTCGACATCGCTGCAGAAAATGTGAGTTCACAGTCACGGATTTTGTTTTTTGTAGATGAATATGACGACCTTTATATTCAGCTGTCACCAATTCTAATCTTCTGGGTAGAAAATATAGGGTATAGAAGTATAGAAGAATAGAAAGATCTGTTGGCTGGTTCCCTTGTCTGCCATTGCCTCATCCCAATCAGGTAAGTGCTGATTTATTTGCTTTATACATAACCCTAATAAATGGTATCTTTTTTTTGCAGGGTGGTGAAATCAAATTTGCCATATCCCATATTTAGATATCACTGGGCCCTGCAAAGGTAAATATTAGTTAGTCTGCTTTTGCCAGAGGGAAGGGGGTGCTCACTTATGTACTCCTGTACTCATTCCACAGGGTGAAGGGACAAATATTTGGGGGCCACATAGTTGGAATCTCATTTCTGAACAACGCTGGAACGTCCAAGTTAATTGAAAGTATGGAGTAGAATTGAAGTTTTAAATGACCAATAAGTTTTATTCATAATGGATATGTACACTAGTGAGATGCACACATACAGATAAATAAATTAGCATAGAGTAGATAACACATAAATATACACATATATACTCACATTAAAGCACACCCACAAACCCAATGCACACAAATGCATACACACTTACATCTAAACACAATCTAGTTATTAGATAAGGTCTAATATGAACACACATCCAACATTAGAAGAACGATGACTAGCATCAAGTAGTGTAGCGCAGTGTAGATTAGAGTAGGTCCTGCCCTAAAGAGTCTACCTTGTCGTGGTGGGCAGGCTTGTAATCATTTTCCCTATTTAATGTACAGCGCTGCGTAATATGTTGGCGCTATATAAGTCCTGTTTAATAATAATAATAATAATTTGGCCGAAAATGTGTCACAGAATGGGAGACACAATCATTTCCCGCCAGTGACTTTCATTTTTGGCCAGATGATTAAACCAAAGGACTCTTGATCAGGGCTGACACAAAATAGAATATGTTTATATGTTAATCATCCAGCAATAAACTTCTCAATATAACACTAAAATAAAAAAAATCACATAAATGAATTCTTGTTTACTATGTTGTTTATTTTTTTTTTTTAATTTGCTATTCTCCAACTAAATATAAAGGGCACGAATTACTGATACTTTGTATTTATTAACCCCCCTAGCATTCTAATTCTGTCTGTATTTCCACGCAAAAATCGTTTTTTTGCATGGAAATTTATTTTACATTGTAGGTCTATAATTCTTAGGCATAACTCATCGAAATATGTCCAATGTTTAAAAAATTTAAAAGTAAACTTTAAATTAAAAAAACCTGTTTAAAAAAAAGTTAAAACTGTAATATAGCTATACAGTAGCATGTATAATATTTATATAGTATTATAACAATAATTATATATATTATATAAAGATTTCTTTTTATTGGACTCAATACAGCTATTGAATCCAATACAAAATTATTTGAATTTTCGCGGGGCCCCTCCTGCCCGCACCGACGATTGCTTGCCGGTGATCGTCTCTGCAGTCGCTGGCTGAAGATCAAAGAAAGAAGACGTGTCCCAAGGACCTGCAGGGACCAGCAGGACGCTGGGGGAGTACAACGGAACAAGGTAAGTGGGTTTTTTTTTTAGGTTTTATACAACCCCGAGTGTGACTCGGGATTACCGCTTTTTGCAGGTAAAATCCACACCGAGTTACACTCAGGAATACCGCTAGGGGGCTAATAAATCTGTTGAAAATGTAAAAGGAACTAAACTCTGAAATATGCTGCCAGAAAAAGACAGGCAAAAGGCAAAAATCAAGGACTACTCATCAGCATTGCCTGTGTGCCCCCTTCAACTAATCCTTTCCCCATTACCATCCTACCATGGCCTGTTCTGCACTGCATCTCTGGGTGGAGGTGGCCATCATGCTAGAACCTAGGCTTTGCTTCTCATAACAGATCCTTCAGCAAAAACAACTATAAGCCACCGCCAATCTCCTGAGACAATGATAGTAGGAAGTTGATCACACACTGTTTTACCCAAAATTAGATACATTAGATTGTGGGCCCCTCTGAGGAACAGCTAGTGAAATGACTATGGACTTTGTAAAGTGCTGTGAAATATGTTGGTGCTATATAAATACAAGGTAATAATAATACTATGAGTATTTACAGAATAAATGCATATTTTATGGTACTGTTAAGGCACACTTCCATATTTTCCTAAAATATAGCAAATCTGAATATTTGATGATTCAGTTCCAATTTTATTTTAGGACCTATTATTGCATAGCAGCAATGATAGAACACCTATACTGCCCTTTCTTTGTCTTTTATCTGGCTCTAGACCTAAAACGTATTTGTTAGAATATTCTTAAACCTAAAACTATTACTCTTACTAGAAATACAAAAAATATCTGTTACTCAAGTTCACAAGCTGTACATTTTACAGACATTGCAGTCACATACCTAAAAGGCTTTAGCCAGATCCTTTTTAATAAAAGTAACAATTGTAACATGTTCTGAAGGAATCTGCAAAGTTTCCTCAACAGTGTACAATGTTACCTAGTCACTGTAACTGCTTTCCTTGTGCCAACATTTTTCAATTTGATGCAGCTGTAGGGAAAATAGTTTTAATTTTATGAGCAGAAGCATCGAAGATCAGTAACACAGCAAATCATGGCTGAATTTAAAAAGTGCAATTTATATCTTGTTACCCCAGCACCGGGAAAGGTATCCAACAAATATAAACCGTAATAATACAGTCAATATTATTGTGTTTTATGCAAATGAAAAGCAGATGCCTTATCTACAGTGCCAAGTATAAAATCTTGCTGAGAGAAACCTGACATGAAAATCATTACCTCGGTTGAATATAAGGTTAAATTTGTGTTTTGCTTTGAAACATTAGACACAATCAACATTGCAGTGTTTGTGGCAGGTGAATTTGACTGTAAACTGTACACTGTGCAGAGCTCATATTCTGTTCTTAATTACATCTGTGGAGATCTGTATTTGCTTATGGTTACATAGTATTTTGTGTGGTCAATTTGCATGTCCTAATGGCATATTTCCATTGTAAACGTCCTATACATAAAGTATAGGGATGATATTATATGGTATGGAGTAAATACATAGCTAAACATAGACATATTGAAATTCATAAATCAATATCAGTTGTACGAGAAGAATAAAGTGATTCTGTGGATTTTTTACAATAGAACTACATAACCCAAAGCACTCAGACGTTTCCTATACTGTTCCTGGGGCCATCTACCTAATGGTCCTTGTATATATGTAGCAATGAGTGTGTTATGACGTGCATTATTGCATGTGTTCCTGTGTGTTTTGTGGTAGTTTAAACACACACTATCAAACTTTTTTTTCAGTTGAGGCATAAGAGGGAAGCAATATTGAGTAAAAGGATTTGTCATGGTGTGGATGCATTACAAACATAGGATCCCTACCCCACCGAGAAATATAATGGAACATCACATCAAATCTATAAATAGGAACTCCAACCTGACTATACTTTGCCTGCCCCTATTTATTGGGTTTAAGTCAATCATAAAGACTCCACGTTACCACTGCTTGTAGTTTTTAGGAAGGTGTTACAGAACCTTGTGAGCTTATTGCATAAATAGGTACAAAGACCTTGTGATATCACAAGTCTAAAATAAGGGGTATAGAGAAAACAGAAACACTTTTATTAGCATATTCAATAGGGGGAAATGAGCAACCAGGGAAGTAAAATAAATGCAGGTTACACTTTAGCTTTAAGGTAAAATTAAAGATTCTTGTATGACATTAGACCTCATAAAGCAAATTAAAACTCCCTCTATCTCATGTGTTACCCCATCTAGACACTGCAGCTCACGCGGGGAAGGGGGTTCGGTAACAGGAACAGAGGCAGTATAGAAAGCAGAGAGCTGGTGTTGCCAGATGCTGCCACAGCCTTGTGAATGAGCAATGATGTCCATGCAACAGTTTCTCATCCTCTGTAATGTATATATTTCAGGAGGATTGCAACTTGTTTACCACTACATCACAAAGAGCTATATAAGGATGACTTTACCAGCAGAGGTATGTGTGGGGTTTTGCAGTGCTGTAAGATGTATTTTGTAATGGGAGCCAAAAGTTCGAATTTAAAGATGCCCCCATAAGATTTTTGGACATCACTTTTTCCACCATCGAGGAGAACTAAATCAGATGTATCTTTGGAAATTATTTCCTCAGCTAGAGAAATTTACAGTTGTTCTCTGCTCAGCAACCTTTTCACTTGAGAGAGATAAGAGAGAATACCAGAAGCTGTTCTACAAAATCTGCCACTAAAATACACACATTAATTAAAGGGTTATTGATTCAATGCTCCTGATTTATTAAAGCTCCAAGGCTGGATAGGATACACTTTCATAAGTGAACCCAGGTGATTCAGCAAACCTAAAATGGATCTGGTCCAGGATTCAAAATATTTGCTAGCAAATAGCAAATTACATTGAAGAAATCCATTCCAGGTTTGCTGGATCACCAAGCTTTACTGATGAAAGTGTATTCTCTCCAGCCTTGGAGAGCTTTAATAAACAAGACCCAATATGTACAGCAAAACAATCTGAAATGAAATAAAAGGCATAGGGAGGCAAATCAAACCTTATGGGATGTATGCAACATCTGCATTTTTGTGCATTAAATATTCAATAAAAGGGTCAAAAAATGAAAGTGTAAAAGTGGAAATGTGTGACCTCTACCTGCAACACGTGTCTTTTTGAAATGCATTTTTATTCAGTGCAATGTATACATTTCCTACAAGAAAATAGGCACATATGTAAACCCCCAAACTAATCTTCATTTATTGGTCATGTCTGGTCTGTGAAATGTATATAACTGAAAGCTGCTCTGGTTATTATCGTAAATGTCAGTGTTCATTGTTCATGCACAACAAAATTCTGAACATATTTATATCTAAATGTTCTGGAGGGGTAGATACCAGTAGAAGGGGGGAGGTTAAATAGTTTGGTTAGGGCAGGGACCAGGGTGGAGGAATGGGCATGGAGTAGATCAGAGGGGAATGGGTAGTAGACATGTAGTAGATAAAGATGATGAGAGAAGAGAGGAGACTTCATCCACAGTAACAGGACTGAGGGAGGCCAGTGATGATATACAGGTGGAAGGGGTGGGTATGGTTGGAGTGGCACAACGAGCAGAGATCTCATGTCTGGTTTTGACAATTTTATCTGAAGTAGGTGGCTAGGTCTTGGGCAGAGAAGGTACTTGTAGGGTGGGGGCAGGTGTGGGGTTTAGGAGGGTGTCATTTCTTGAGAAGAGACTGCGTGGGTTGGAAGCTTGAGAGAAAATGACAGCAAAGAAATATTTTGTTCGATGACAGTGAGTTCAGTGTTAAAGTGTTGTAGTCAGCAATGAGCTGTGGATATAGTAATTATAGCAGGGGTTCCCTAAAGACCTGAAAATTATTTCAAGGGCTTCCCAATGTTAAAAATGGGGAGAAAGGTTGGTTTAAATGATGTGATGGACATGTGGTCCTGAAAGTAGGAAGACTTTCTTAACTAGGTTTCCAGTTATACTAGTTCCAGCTATAAAACTAACATTTGTGGACATTCTTCTTTATTCAGAAATGGTAATAAAATCCCTTTGGGATATGGCTTCCTGTGTAAGATAGTGCACTCAGACAATAGTGTGGACATTTGGGAAGTAAGTTTCAATTGGGAACCAGGACAAAGGGACTCCATGGTTGTTAAGCTGACCTGTTCACATTTGAAAGCTTGAAATGTTTTGATTAAGCACAGAAAAACCTGACTAATGGTCCCTTTTCTGGTTCTCCAGCATCTTTTTCTCTCAAGATGTCGGATGAGGTGAAGTTGTGTAACTCAACTGGGGTAGGCAGCCTTACAAATTTAATAAATATTCACTTTATAAAATACATTTCTTTTTGATAGAGGAATACTGCTGGTGTGAAACAATTATGCAGATCAACATTTCTAACAATATAGAGGCATGCTTTGTATTTGTATTTAGTATTTTCCAAGGTCAGCAATGGCAGTCTTTTCTTAGTACAAGTTTACTTTAAGATTTGCATTTCTTAACTGGGAGATCTTGGCCCCTTGTCTCATGTCATACATTCCTAGATTTGTACCACAAAAGGCTGAGGGTATATTACTGTACTCACACTGCCAGGACTCCTGCTGGCAAAGTGGCACAGAACCATGACACTCCAGGCAGACTGGACCCAGCTGTCAAGACCCACCAAGAAGGATACTGAGCTGGAACCAGGTGGTAAGAGTTTAGCAAAGAAATACTTGTAGCAACTTTATTTCAGTCTAGGAAAAAACATATTTCACAATCAGTAAGTAAAATTTAAAAAATAGTGGTATGAATGGTCACATTCCTTACGTTGCATATTTTATAAAATATATTTCATAAAAGTCCAGTGAAAGTATTATACCAGTCTATCTGAAATCACTACATATAAGCATCTTGCTCGATATGTATTTGCAAAAAGTACTTAGCAAACTGGTAACATGTAAATCAATTATTTGTCTCCCATGTCATATTTACCAAATCAATCTAGACCAATAATCAGTCAAGATCTACATAGTGCAAGAGACTGCTTGATTTGCTACAGATTGAATGGGTTGTTTAGGTAGGCCCTCGTGATACATTGTTTTGAGACATTTTAAGGAGACTGTGCAGGGATTGCACAACCATATTGTAATGTCCAGATAGTTCTTATTACCTAGCTTTGCTAGGGCATGTAGTTACTGAGCGGCCTAACTGAAGAGCTAAGACAATTTCAAACAAAACAGCAAGAGGGAAAGCGCACCACTGACTTATTCACTTTTGTGTAAACATTACCATTTGAGCTACAGAGCCCTGTAAAGAGGTTTCTTCACATAAGGATGGATGAGTAAATAAAGCATTCATATTCCAATATTTTATATGCACCTGATTTTTATATTTTATATTTTTTTAAACCAGACCATATAAAATTAGGTTTATATATGCAAAACTTTTATACTAATTATATCGGTATAAGCGACCTTGAATAGAGCTTTCATTCCACTTCTTTAAACTCACCAGACTGCTGAACTTTTTGTTTTACTTTTTTATCATGAACACCATTTTCAGTTCAGAAATGCACCACTAGGTGGAGGTATAACTGCATTAAATTTTACCTGCAGGGTAACCAGCAGCATGTATGTTCATATTAGATTTCTAAAGGCACACATGTCCCACATCAAATAAAACCATGGAGACTGCATCCTCCAAAATGTTCCCACTCATCAACCATTTTCTAAAGCATTTTATGCTTAGTTTTTATATAAATTTTTTTTATATAAATTTTTTTTTAAAAATATTTTTCTTTTAACTGTGACCAAAGGGAGGTATCATTTAATATTTGGCCAATTAACAAATATCTTTATACATTTATTTTAATGTGATGTAGGTGTTTATCTGTGTTAATTGAAAATATAAAAGGGAAATGTGAAATTAGGCATTTTGAACTTTATAGATATGTAGAAAAGCTACCAACAATGACTGTCTTTTTAAATATTTCGCCCCAAAGAAATATTTAAAATAATGTTCAGGTTTCTTGGACCCCTGGGTAACGAAAATTATTTGGAAAAATGCCTCTCACATCAATGATCAGTGTGATAAATGTCCTTCTTACTGTTCAGATTTCAATCCTTGGGTTCAGAATTCAATCACCGGAGTCATCCGTGTTGTTCTGCCAAATAATGTTAGACCCCAAATTATGCAGGCATCCTTAAATGGTTAAATCCTTTAATGGGTTAAAGGACTTAGCTTAAGGAACCCCTGGCAACCTCTGCAGGAACCCCAAAATTCCATAAAACCCCAACTGAGAATGGTTGGACTAGAGTGTATTATAAAATATTGGGGCTCGCTTTACATCATACTGTTCATAATTATCCATGAAGTCCCCTGCAATCCATTATATGGGGTCAGAGTAGCCATCATACCCTAATACCAGTCTTCAGTACAAACAACATTGTTCAAGCTAGTTTTGGCTCTTTATTCTCTTTTTATTCTTTGATGCTGCTCTATTATATTATATGGTTATATTCTTTAAAAAAATTCTAATAATAAGCTACACTTAAAAAAAGAGTTCAAGCTCCCATTCAAAACGTGTCAAGTCAAAACAGATACATTTTCATGAAATAGCAGGTAATGTTAGATAAAGGCAATTACTTTTCCCTTTGTGTTTATGGCCTGGCTAAATACTGACAACTCTGGAAAGAAGGGTTTGATTAGAGCGACATCTAGTGTGCAGAGAGGTAATAGTACTGCATTCTACAATGTTTAGATCAATGTTCATTGTGACAAATAAATAAATTAAGTCTATGATTTTGGCTTTAAAATATTCATAAAATTATAAAGAAGCATAGATTGTGGAAGGTCTACAAACAGTCAATTAGAATATAAGAAATTCAGAAAATTAAACATTTTTTGCAAATATACTAAATAGTACTGTGACATTATAATGCATATATGTCAATGGGGATTAACAATAGCACCTTGACGCCTCCATTTTTCTGAAAAAACTAAATGACATACAGATCAACCTTCCCCAATTGCTTTATCTATACCTATTCAGCTTGGCAAGCATGGGCAGCACAATGGCTCAGAGGTAGGTTCTCTGGCCTTTCCAGCGCTAAATTCCAGGTTTGAATCTCAGCAAGGACACTATCTGCATGGAGTTTGCAGGTTCTCCCTGTGTCTCCTCACACATCCCAAAACATGCATTTATGTTAATTAGCTTCCCCCCAAAATTGACCTTAGCCTGTATTCAAACATATGACTATGGTAGGAACATTAGATTGTGAGCGCCTTTGAGGGACAACTAGTGACATGACTATGGACTTTGTACAGCGCTGCGTAATATGATGGTGCTATATGTAATAATAATATTGGTTATTGGTTACACCTGTGCACCCCTGGTAGCTCAGCCAGTCCTAATAATACATTCATTTAGTGAGCTTTTATTAAGCACAGTGGGAAAGAAAGTATTCATTCCAAGCACAGACTGCAGAAGACTGGTCACACTTTACCTACTCTGTAGAATAATTAATGTAAGTGTAAGCCATGGGTATTGGGATCTCTATATTCCGACATGGCAGACTTATCTGTGATTTGAGACTTCACTCTCAAGAGCTGTACTGAAAAATCTATGTACACTGAATACCTCCAGGATGTAATGTTTACTTGGATCATCCCCCACTCATCCCAACATTATAGTTATTATATTCATTATTTTATAGGAAGGGATGTTTGCACAATAACCAATTAATAAAAACATGTATATTCAGCTTTATTTATTTTTATTTTGGAATTCAATGTTAAAAAGATTTTTTTATCCCTCTTGCAGCTTCTCCCCCAGCTCTCTACAGACACAGGTTTCAGGCAAGCAAGTAATGCCATAAGTTAACATTATTGCACTCCACAGGGTACCCAACAACTCACTCAGCCTTCTAGCCTAGGACCTAAATCACCATAGCAACCCACCCAGCTGTGCACATCAGAAACCAACAAATTTAACTCTTCCCCTGCTAAAGCCATATGTTACATTTCTTATTCCATTTTCTTTCTGTAACACACGATTTTCAACTACTTAGGAGACAAATTCAAAGATTTCTCACTTTTCTAAATGTGTAATATATTGTAAAAAATTTGGGAAAATGGTTTAACATACAAAATGTAAAAATATGTAAAAAACTAAGGACATGTAGTTTTAATCTGAGCAGAAACACAGATGTTACAATTTTACTAATATGTGTTTAATTTTAAAGTATTTTGTATGTCATCTAAACTCAAAAATTAGATTTTTTTAATTATATGTAATAGCATTGCTGACCAGTTCACATCTCCTTATGAAGTGTATGATAAAAAATGGGTATAGGTCCCCTAAGGAAGAATATACCCAGCAAGAAAATGATGAGATATGAAGTGTGTGCAAAAGACACAATACAATGCTTTTACCAACCTAAGCAAACCATTAGCAATGTTTTCCAGGCTGCTTTATATTTGTGGTATTGCTTTAAAAGTAATGGTCACTGTTTCCAATATATTTATATATAGCTTCTTCACAATGCGTTGTCTGACACTCAAAAACATAAATCCATGGTTCCCTGGTGCTAAGAATAGCCATTGCTTTACTACATTGTACAAAAAATGTACACGTGCCAATATTGTCCCTGCAATGCCCATACCTGTGGCTTACAAGGAGACACTGCAATCAGTCTTATAGGCGTACTTCATTCATCAGGTTACTTTAATATTGCCTTTTCTAGATGACAATTCTGTATTCTTGTAGTACATTGTTCTCTTTAGGCACATGCGACAAAAGGGACCTCTAACTTTCTTCTCAAAGTTAAGCTTTAATGCTAAATTATTTTTCAATATTTTTAATAAAAAGAGATTATATACTAATGTATTTTTTAAGCAGAGCATTTCCAAAACTAAATTAAAAGTATTTTACATCCTTTAAAAAAAAGAAAATGTTATTGTCATTAGGACACTTATATCATTTTTTTCCTGAGTGACATCAACAAAATATTGTCATGTATGAATATTTTGGTACTAGATAATGTTAATGTAACCCTATTATCGAACTCTAGTGCCTAATTAATTGTGCAGTGATATTGAGAATTAAGATTATAAGATTATTTCTGTAACTTCACTTGGGTTTTAAGCAGGAATCCTGTGTGCTTAGTTTCTTTGTTTCAAGATTCAGAAGACCAAGTGATCTCTATAATTCAGATGCACCTTAAGTATCCCTCCAGCTCCAGTGAAATTCTGACTGAGCACTTCATGCTAGCAAGCCATCTGTACACTGCATCATCACATCATCCATTCCAAGAAGGTCAATGTGATATATTCCTTCACCCCAGAGATGCCAAGCAGTCATCATTACTTTCGAGACCTATTGCATGAGAACAGAAACAGCATTTTTTGCTACCAGTTATTTCCTCCTTTTAATCCGAACGTTTGCAAAATAATTCATCCTATGCACTTAAAATTGTTATTTTAGTTTTGGATAGGAAAGGATAAACACCCATATGAGGTTTCCATTGCTGTCTAAGAACCCACTAGGTGGAATCACCCTCTCTGTTTGTCCTGTTGACTGTTGTCACCAAGACAAAAGGCATTGGTAAATGTCAATAGAACAAAGGATGGGGGTAAATCTTCCATTTAAAACACCAGTTTGGAGGCAACTCTCCAAAATGAAGATTTCTTGTACAGTTTTGAGATTTACCTCTTGCTTTCTGTTGTATTTCCAGGACAAATAGTGAAGGGTCATTTTGACAGACTCAGCCCTCTTGTTTTGTTAATTCTTTTAAATGGGATCAGTAATTCCTCCTTACAAAAGCAAAGTTTGAACTATATGATCAGGAAATAAATGGACCTTCAATCTCCACTAATTTTCTATTTGCTTCTCAATAACAATTTAAATTTTTTTTACCTCTTTTACTTTCATCATCATCTTGCCTATGTCTGATTGAATGGAACTACCTGAAAAGAAGATCACTGCAGTGCATACTGTTTTGTCTTCTCTGGAAACTGAGTGATTTGTAAGTCATTATGACAGAACAAAGGTAGAACACAGTTCTTCACACAATTAGCTCCATTCACAAAGCCAATACACAGGGATTGTAATATTGTAACAGGGAATACAAAAGTGACAATTATTTGCTTTTGAAGCCAATTCAATTTAAAACAACACAGTCATATAGTTACCAGCTGACCATGATCTTCAACAGGGGTGCCCAAAACTTTGATGGTGATCTATTGATCGATTGCAAAGGCAATGCGAGTCGATCGCTGAGTCCTGCCTTTCCCCTCCCTGCTGTTTTCCAGCAGCCCTGTTGTACGTCTATAGGGATACTAGGGAGGCAGAGAGGGCAGTCTGTGGTGAGCAGTGCTGGGCAGCCAAGTCAGTTCAGGCTCAGGGTCAGGGTTCAATTACCAAGATACCTTTGTACAGATTAGCAGTTCTTTTTCTTGTGCAGCACGTCATTCTCCTATGACAGGTGAACTGTAACTTTCCGGTCACTATAGTCTTGTATGTGCAATGTCTGTGCAATGTTCTGCCATTCAATGTCTCATTAGCTTCAGTCACTTCTGTGTCATACTCGGTATATATATAAATAAATACATGTTTAGCATTTTTATTGTTGGTAGATCATTTTAAAAGTAGCTTGCAAGCCAAAAAAGTGACATTCTAAAATGATCCCTAAGCCATCTGTGTGCCAGCGTCCCTACGTGCTCCTATGTTTTTTATGTTCCCGCTAGTTCTCCAGTTACTAACGCCTGATTTTTCTTATATATGTTTTGCCTTCTGTGACTCTGAGATCATTTGTGGTTCTGGTACCTTATTCTACAGTTGCCTGTGCTGATATGCCTGAGGGACATGATCTATGATGAGTCCGCAGAAAATTCCAAAAGTAAGGTGCTTGAGTGAATACTATTAGACTGACTACTACTGTGCCTTAGACACTCCTTCCTCTAGCAGAGGACCTGCCACTTGGATGAAACTTCTTACAGTGAATTCTAACCCCTGCACTACCTCCTAAATCCTTCTCCTCATTTTTTAGGTCCTCTTTTCAAACCTGTAACCACTCTTTATTAAACTATTTTGGAATATACCTATAAAGCAGATTAAAAATTTAAAAAATATTTATTACTAATTCATTATTATATATAATATTTCTAACTTTGATTTTAAGGGACCTGCAAATGTGCAATAAGTCCACCTTCACATAGCTAGGTAGAGAAGCTACAGATGAAAATGTTTGCAATGATGTAATGTTTTCAACCCCTATTTAATGTACAGCGCTGCATAATATGTTGGCGCTATATAAATCCTGTTTATTATTATTAATAATAATAATAATAATATATATTAAGACAAACAAGGATATACACAGGCACAGAAGGAATTCACCTGTAGACTTCTCAGTCTTCTTGGGACACTAAACACAATGCCCCTGATTCATCAAACAAAATCGGATTATCGGTCGCGCATTCGTATTAGCGATCCGGAATCGCGCGCGCGATCGCGCTATTCAACAACCGGAAAAGCTCGCGCACGGAGCCGCGCTTATCCGACAGCTTTTTAC
>NC_092860.1:34777370-34796216 GCF_032062135.1 Pyxicephalus adspersus
CAGGTATAGAACATGACAATGTCTATAAATACTTACCCTATTAGTTTATGTCATATATATATATATATAATGGATAACTATATTGCATTTATTGTTTGTAAACAGTTGCAGTCCCAAGGAATCCCCTGAAGAAGCTCTTTGAGTGAAACCCGCCGGGTATAGAGACCCAATGGCAATTTACTAATATGATTCCATGTGCTACCTTTACCATGGGTAGAAAGAAAGATTGCATTATTTGTGTCTAGCCAGGGCACTAGCATAGTCTGTCTATGTTAAGCTTGGGGCGAATCTTTTTGTGTTAATAAATGTATTTCTTTAGTATTATTTTGCCCAAAAGCCTGTCTTTTTTCTGTCCTATTCTTTACATGACTTATTTACAGGTTAGGCAACTGACACCTTGATTTCTTAGAATAGACCTTCCTAGGGGTGAACAAATATACTTCCTATTTTACCTATAGTCTATAGAAACTGGTCAATATGAATGTACAATACACAACCACCATACTATCAGCTTTTATTTTTAAAAAGATAGAACATCATTGATGTAAAAAAAATATGGCATTCATCTACCTATTTCTGAATCCATCTCATTTTTCTATCTTATCATTTAAAAATGCTGCACTTCTACCAGAAAAAAACAGACATAGGTACTGCCTAAAACAGCCTGAGAAACAACCTTGCTGCATTACTCTATTCATGTTTTTATACACTGCATTCTTCCAAATTTTACAGTACAAAGTATGAGCAAAAAGTAACCAAGAGGGTCCTTGAGTGGGTATCCAATGCTGACTTCATTCCTTAGTCAAAGAAACACTAAGACCGATGCCCATATCCAGCGATCTAGAGGTTAGCACCCTGTTACAAACTTTAGTCAGAAAATTGGGGTCACTAAATTGAAATCAAAACCATGCTCTACTTAATTTACATATTGGCCAATCAGGGTCTTCACACTTCTTAGTGTTAAAGTTGAACTTTGGAAAATTGTTAAATACACTGCTTGAATATATATGTGGAAGTTTTCTTCCAGATCAAAATATTTATAGTCGTGCTTAGCCAATATTTGCATTTACCCAGCATAGCCAGGCAATAGAGCTATGTTAGGTAATGCAGTAAAGTCACCTACCTGCTCCCAGCATGTTAAGAGTAAGAAGAGCAATAGACTGAAGTTCTTTGTCAGCATATGTGAATGCAGTACATCTGATTTGCTCCAAGTACAGTCCTTTTCTTTCCCTGTCTTAATAGGTTCATTAGTGCATTCTATGTATTATTCTGCCTGGGGTACAGCTTTAATAATATAGAGAGATGAACAATTGAAACCTGAAAATGGTCAACCAGAATTGAGTGTCCCTGATTCATAAGCCATAATGCAGAATATAGCCTATTATAGTAGAGGAAGTCTACTTATCTGACAGTAACACAGTACCTGTTTTTATCAAATAGGATTAAAATAACTATTACAAAATAAAATAGACTTTATGTGAAATATAAAATGTATTCTTCTTGTTTGAGCATACAAAACATTTAAAAGTGATATAACTTTAAACAGCTTTTCCAATTCTAACATGAAGAGTAAGAAATATTTCTTGCTATAATAAAGTGAGTTTTAAAAATGTAATAACATGAGAAAGGTGCTGCTGGACTATCTGCTCACCCGCTGGAGATGATTACAGGACCAGGGTCACCTACATGTAGATGATCTTTCTGGCTGTCATTATTAAACTCAATCTAGGCTTTCTGTGTCTCATAAAAGGGAGTTGATGAAAGAGTTAAGTAACATGTTCAAATAACTCAAGCAGGAGATTTGAAGCTTCTTTTCTCAGAATACATCAAAGCAAAAAGTGACATGCGGTGCCCTAGAGCTCTCTGCTGCATACTTTTAGGTTTTGGAAATTTCATTTTCTAGCTTATGGTGATTACATGAGAAAAGATAAAATGCCTGCTTTGAGCTTCATTTTGGAAGGCGATGTAATAAGAGTTTTGGCTTCCTACTGCTATGGATGAGGATGCAAGCTGTCTGACTGTACACATCACCAGATTTAAACACAGGTGCAAAGCCTTGTTTTTGGGGTATGCAATATAAATCAATATGTTTTATATTTAATAAGAAAAAGGGCATTAGCTACAAAATATAATATAAAGTATTGCTAAAATGACTTGCAGTAATATTCAAGTGGGGATATGACTAATCTCTTACAGATTTTTTTGCTGCTCACAGAGATATAACATTTACAGCTAAAACCAAGCTTTGTGCACAGATGAGGATAGTATGCAGGAAACTCCAGCACTTGGTATGTAAAGAGAACAGTGAAAATGTATAGAACAGGAACAAAACAGATTGCCAAAAAAAGATTACCAAAAGCATGTAAAGCTTAGGTTGTTTAGCATCAATAATGCTGATTTTAGTGACTCAAAACTTCGGACTATGGTGGCTCAGATTAAAATAAGTATTAGGATGTCATCAACATTACAATTTAGTTCTAGGCACCAGGCAAATGGGTTACACAAAGAGTATGGGCTGTGAGTTCAATAGTCAAGACCACCTAAATGATATTTTATACCCATTTTAACATAAAAAGGCTTTAAGGGAATGATGGATTTATTATTCATTGTGACATGCACTAATTACAACTGAATGGAAGTGGTGGGTTTAAATGGACAAGCTTTATTAAAAGACATATTACAACTGCGACGGGCAAACAGCAGAGGTTCTGGGACTGAGGAAGCTGCCCTCTTTTTGGTGACATTTATGTATGGCTATAGACAAGAATACAAATTTGGCAGGACTGAACAAGATTTTTTTTTATTTTTGAATACAAAATATTAAACGATATTTAATACATATCTTGTATTTAATCCATGTCTTGTTTAAAGAAAAATTAAATCTGCCACAAATAGTTTTCAAGTTTCATGAAATACAAATGTCAAAGCACAGCTTTGTAAAGAGTCTTTATTAGCAGTTATCTTTACCAGTACCCTATTTGTTTCCTACAGCTGGTCCGTAGTCTCTGATCTGTAGAATGTCTGCAGTCTCTATACATGTTTTTGTAACATATCAGCTGATCATTTCCTGTAGCAGGCTAATAGTCTCTAAACAACTTTTTATGATCATTCATGTTTTGTTGCGCTCCATTCACTGAATATTCTGTGCAACTTTTGGTGATGTCAGGGGCTTGAGGCATCCTTCATAAAGTAAGTTAACCACCACTGGTTTACAGTATAGGTTTTTTTAGTAAAAATTTGCAATTAATAGAATATTGGTATCAAAAGATACATTATACCAACCCTGATTCAAAAAGCTATAGATGGTGTGGACTTGAGAGAAGAATTGACTAAAAGAGGGTCAGCTAGGTAAATATTGCTAGAGAAACCCTGCCAATTTAAAATCAGAGACTGTACATAAATCATAGTTGCAGTGAATGATTTGGCTTGGACCAGTATTGGGAGACCTGCATCACCCTGGACGCCATCACAAGTACTTTTTTGGTCACAGTTGGGGAGGGGGCAGAAGAGTGTCAAGAGACTTGCTTCACCACCTTATTAACCTCACCGAAAGAAGAAAACATGTATTATATATATTTTTATTTAGTTTATTAAGGGGAAAGGTAGTTTCACTCTGTTCATATTCAAATTTCTGGTTAAAACATTGCCATTTTGGGACTGTTCAATAAATGTTAAAACCGTAGTAAACAATTTGGCCCATGACCATGACTGTGTTTTTGATTTTGGCCCCTTATATGTTTGAGTTTGTCACCCCTGGTCTATTACATTGACCCCCACATGATCAAATATGCAGCCACCAAAAGGATCCCAGGGGCTCAATCTATTTTCAATAGGCAAATTTAGCTTTTAATGGTATATTAAAGAAGAATTTAAACAAAACTGATTTAGCATGGTCTATTTTTTTTTACCAATTCCTCTCTATCTACTCTTCATTTTAATTATTTGTAATAAAGAGAAACTAAACCTAATACTGCCCAAAAAAAATTACACTTACCTTCAAACCCTGTCTACCCTTTTATGTAAAGTGAAATTTCTGAGTTTAGGTACGCTTTATTAATAGACATTTTAATCCAAATAACTATCTATTTTCCTATAAAAAATTGCCAAATCTAATATATAGGTCCATGTTAAAGATATTGAATATAGATGTGCATATTGAAGTATTGTTGAAGCTATTGGCCAATTACAGAGCTCTAATGTCAAGGAATTTAAATTCTGTTTATCATCTGTAGGCATTTTTGCTAGAGCATGCTGCAAGGCCCTGTACCTCCCTCCAGACTATACTGCAGTCAAGCAATGAAGCTTAAGCTACGTACACACGTGAAATTTTTCCCGTCCAATAATCGGCTTCGGCCGGATATCGGGCAAGATTCTGGCGTGTGGAATTTTTGGGATATGTTTACATACGGTTAACTGGTAAGTAATTTTTAGTTAAGTAGTCCATGAAATATCATTATTCAAAAGTAGGTAATTTTCAACAGAATCACGACAAATTCACCCTATTGGTTTCATCAAGGGATTAGGAGAACCATGTAAAAAACTAACACAAAAACCTACATTAATGAATTATAAGGTATGGGTGGTAATCAGTCACAATGTACAGATTTAACTCATAATATCAAAGCAGTATGTCAGATCGACATGTCAGAATGGAGTATCATGATAACGTATTCTGGCAAATAAGCAAGTCATACAAATCTAACATTGAAATAATAGGCTGTTCACTCATGTATTAGCTTTTAAAGAATAGAAAAATGCATATAAAGTCCAAATCACATATATTTGTTACTATGTTTATTGCATGCATATTATGTTGGAATAGTATGTTGTATTAAAGATAAGAAATCATGCATATTTATATTACTTATTAACACACATATGTTCCCATGTCTTGATTTTTTTTAAAAAAGGGTGTTGCACTAAAAAAAAAATACCAAGATTTTTACCTTACATAGGAGGGTTGTCTACTGTTCTATGTAAAGTAAAATTGTTGGGTTTAGGTACGCTTTACGGTAGGTTTTTGTTCAGGGACAAATTTCTGGAAATTTACTGTCAAGGGGTTTTCAGCCATGGGTCTGTGAGTAAGAGAATCTGTGTGGCCTATTGGGCCTGAGCCTGGAGCCTAAGCTGGTCAGGGCCTTTTCCTTGTTAACAATGCGGTTGGGGAGGGCATGAGGGCTGAACAAGAGTTAGTCACCCAGCTGGAGAAGGAAGCCAGCCAATAAGTGCTAGCAGACAGCATTCTGCAAATGTGCTTAACTATTAGGAGTGTCAGGAGCAGGGCTACCCTCAACCCTGTGGTGAGAATAATGGACAGCCACAGGAATATAGGAGGGTCATCCAAAGGGATGGATTAGAGCTCAGCGGAGTGCCCCGAGAAAAAGGATTGAAAATAAACTAAGACTATGCATACTTACCCCGCTGGATTGTGAGTAATGTAGCTATGGGAAGTCCTTTTTGTTTTATAAAGTTCAATTAACCTTTAGACATTATTTACAGAATGAGCCTCTGTGTGAATTATTACCCAACCAGAAGAGAAAGCCTAGAACAATTCAGCCGCTCCTACGGGGGTAAACTTATTTATACCAGTAAACTGAACTATGGCCCTAATATCTGAAAAGAGACATTTTAGTAATAAAAGAATTTATATATTAAAATGTAGAAAATGCTTGCATCGCTGCTACATTAATACTTCCAATTAGATGTGTGTGTTACCATGACTTGCATTAATGTAGCCTAATAATTAAAAAGGCATGTTAACACCCCAGTGGCAAAAATTTGAAAAACATATCTTTAAAATGTGTGAGAGCAAAAGGATTTGCAATTCTGCTCATTTTTGGTATTTAAACACCAGACAGCATAACCAGGTCCCTGACATCATTTTTTCTTCATTACATATATACCAATGAACAATGAGCTATGCTGTATAGTTTGACTGGCTTATAGTGCTGCATTCTGCTCTATCAGAGTCCTCCATCAGATTACATAAAACAGAAGCACTACTAAAATATTATTTTTTTTTTTTTAGCTGTGCCTCTACCCAACATTTACCTTGTGCATAGGATAGCCATTTTGGAGGAATAATATGAAGGCCTGCCTATACCAATATATTTATCATACACATATGGCAGCAAAATGGCATTAGAATGGGTGACCAGGATCAATACATCTATGAAAATCCACTATTTGCAAGGTGAGATAATCAGCAGCAAATGTGTACAGATCAGTTTTTCCTATCTCCAAATAAGAAAGTTAATTTTGGGAGTCATCAGCAGAGTAAATGTTTGATTATTCTCACCAGAAGTATTGCTTTTTTTGCACTTGAATTACTTTAAAATTCCCATTATTTCTAAATGTATTCAGAAGAACATCTGCTCTCTATATTCTCAGCTTCCAAACTTTTTTATCCATGTGTAAAATGAATTGTCTAGGAAATCTTGGATTTAATATTTAAGTCTAGGAGATCTAGTTTTCAAGGGTTACCTGTCTTTTTGCTTTTATTCCTTATTTAGGTTAGCATGTCCCAGAAAATAGTTAAACACTTAACTAAATGTTTGCATGCTTCGGTTCTTTGCATGGCAATGCAATATAATGGATTGATGTGGGTTTCCAGACAGGCCTGATTTTTGGATTGCTTTGGAGTGTTAGGTAGCACATTCAAATGGAGGGAACTGCCCTAATTCAGCACAAGGTATTGTGCAACAGTAATGTGTGAGCACACACCTGTGCTATAGCAGTGCATATGTGTGAACTAACCCTAAGTATTTTTCACTTAGGCTTTGTACACATGCTGGATTGCAATCACTTTAGCACAAATCTAACATGTGTACAGCATTTCCCTGAAGTCATTCACCAAGCTGTCCTGAAGGATTAATGAATGACCTAATGGGAACCAATGTTCCTTCCTATGGAAGAGGACACAGTGGGGTGCCCGTCACTTGCCTTCCCTCTTACCCTCTCTACAGAAATAAACAGAGCTGTGTGTGCAGTGCTCATTTGTTCTACTGCCACTGGAAACAATCAAGACAATAATGTGTAAACATTGCCATAGGTTTGCTTTAAGGAGAGAATGTCAGCAATAGTAATAAACAAAATTGTAATTACTATTGAAACAACTGGTTCACCGAGAAGATTCAGCCAAGCAGTTTATTGGCTTAGGGTGGGAAATGTGAAGAACCTCAAAATTTCCGAGCCTGAGGAGGCAATTGGGTCTCATGCAGTACTACATGAAACTGGAGTGGATAAGGATGCTAATCTTTGCAGCAAAACAGCCAGATATGTGTCAGCTTGCAGCTTACCACTGCTTTATCCCTGCAGGGATGTCAAATTTAAAACAGTTTTTTTTTTCATTTCCATAGGTATAGGTAAGTTTTGTTTTTTGTTTTTTTCCTTAAACTTTGCAAAGTAGCAAAGCTATAATTCATTAAATGTAAACTTACACAAACATGGCCACAGATGTGCAAGAACTGTTTTCTGATTGTTATTTCTACTAATAAATAGTAATCACAACCATCATGTAGTGATAATGATTTTGTTGGAATATACTCACATTAACAGCTCTTGTCTTTTTCATCATGTATGTTGTTAGGGCCAACACTTTGTTACGGATCAGAAAGCAGAAGAACAGAGGTGAAGGCATAACGATAAATCACAAACCTATTATTCTTCTACACAGCTGAATAGGGTTCCAGAGAGAGCATTGAAGTATGACACAAAGGAAGAAAACTGACAAAGAGGAATAAAAATGAAAGCTTTCGGCCAAAAAATAGGAAGTGTCTACAAGCTGATATTTTATAGTCACTGGGGTCAAAATTTTACAGAATCAGAGAATCAGGTCCGATAAGCCTTCTGGCTGCATTAATCTGTAAACTATAATCCAGCAAACTAAAAAGAAAGACACTTGAACAACATCACAGCATTAAACAAAGTCATATAAAACCTGGATGTGGCTCTTGTTTCAGTATTTCTGACATATCTGTAAAGGTCTTAAAATCTGAAAAGTTCATTCTGCTGGGGTTTACAGTCTAATGACTCTGCTACAGTACCTCTCATTAGCATTGATCTAAATCCAGTCATTATAATGTCAAATTATTCTTTAAAACTTAATGTGTTACTGTCATTTCAAAAACAGTTGTAATTCTTTCTGAAACTGCAGTTTTCATCAAATACCTGGTGATCCTGTTCTTGGTGGTCCTTGTTCAGATATTTCCCTTGTACCTGCAGTCCTTTAGTTTTGCTTCTGCATTAAAGTTCTGTCACTAATTCCTAATTGAAACTAAAAGTGGCCATGCCCATAAACTTTGTACAAGCATGATTCACCATAATCTCTCTAGGAAGTTGTTCCAGATTGATGGTGTGCAATTGATGATGGACTGTTTCTCAACCAGGGTTCCTCCACAGATTGCTAGGAGTTAATTGAAGAACTAGGAGCTTCTCACTGATCACCGCATTTATATACAGAGAGCTATGGATATAGTAATTATAGTAGGGGTACCAGAAAGGTTTTTTAAGGAATTTCCCCCTTTGTAAAAAGGTTGAGTAAAACTGGGATAGATAGATAGATAGATAGATAGATAGATAGATAGATAGATAGATAGATAGATAGATAAAAGAAGCTACAGGAAATTAGCAAAACTATGCAAAAAAAAAAAAAAAAAAAGTTAATAAAACACATGTACATTTACACAACGATTCCAAAGCCCTGGTTACTTTTTAAAATTGAGGGAACTGGCTGAAATCTCCTTTTTTGCAGGCATTTGAATGTGATCTGCTACTATACTCTTGAATGGAAATGCTTTGCATCTACATTAGTGAGCAGTTGGAGTCTTTTGAAAACAGATAGAAGCTGTTGGAAGCAGCCGCAGAGTGGCTGAAAGTGTTCTAAAAGAGACTAAATTACCTATGATCCTTTGCAACATGTGGAAAGAGAAACACAACCGCTTACTAGGGCATTCAACAAACACTTGTGAATGCATGGTAAAACGCCCCTCACCCTGTCTTGGGCGCATACTGTATAGGTTAAAAATAATCAGAGGGGGTTGCATGGTTGTTAACCATCTATCTGAACTTATGAACTCACACTCCCACTTTTTTGCTGGTACAGCAACAAGAATTGTTTTTTCTTTTGGGAAATAAAGTTTAAACCATATAAATGAAAACTGGCTGTTGTATGTACCCAATAGTGCATCTTTGTTTGTCCCTCTTAGTTTACCTTTTGCTGATCAGCTTGTTTCTCATGTAAATTATAAAAATGATAGGTATTAACCACATACAGGTACCAAAATACATTTTGTAGTATCAAGTAGTGCTTCATTAAAGTGTATCTGTACCCACAGCACGTTCTAACTGATTTTGGATATAATAGGGGAAAGTAGAAACCCCTGTCAAGAATTACTTTTCTTTGTAACGTTTTACAGAAATCTACTACTGGTAAAGATATAATAGGTTCTAGCATTTCTATACCTAACTTAAAAACTTTTTTACCAGACTTAGAAAGAATCTTACACCAAAGTTTTCAGCTGCAGTAAAACCTGACCAGAGTTCTAATTCTTCTCTGTTCAGTTCCAAAAAAATTGTGGATATAAATAAACTTTAAGTAATAGATAAGCAAAAATAGTAATAGGCTAAAATGTGGCCCTTGGACTATGACCCCATAACTTGCCAGTATGTTTTCAGAACGTGCAAAAATAGAAGTACTGTAGAAGTTGCTGTAAATTTCTGTATTGCTGATGAGTGATGCCTTGCAAAAATTCACTGCTAGCAAATCTCTGATATTACTAATCAGGGCTTTCATTTGATTCAAATTGGAATTTTCTCTCTAAGGGATCAATAGTAAGGTGTCACAGTTTTTATCTATGTTTTTAAATTCTAACATTATTATAAAGGTTCACATTATGACTACTGTGGAACTACACACGCAGGTTTTCAGTTGAAATGATAATAACCAATAGCTTAGACAGGGAATGAGAAAATGATAATGATTTATTTATGGCACTCTGCTATTATGTTGTGATATCAAAAAAGGCATATGGTTAAAATGCACCACAAGACTATATATTTTTTGTGTTCACTATGGTTATTGAAGATGCGTAGACTAGTGTCTAGCGTTTAATAGTGAATGTGTCAGTTCAGTGACTTTTTTAAGCATTAAAAATTCTGTTCCACTTGCTTCTGTGATGTCCTACTGTGAGCTGAGCCCAGAAAAAGCAGCTGGAATACAAGTGTATTTTCAATGTTCTGCAGCAATAGAAGCCTATACTTCTGCAAGCCTCTTTATTTTAATCAAGGACATCATATATTTATCTAAGCCATTAGTCCATTCATAATTTAAATAATACTCATAGTAATTACTGCTTCTTTCAGCAATGTAATGTGTGTTTAGTCTAAAATGCATTTGGTGAGCATGCTAATAGATATTTTAGCTAAAACGAATCTGTTATTTGTACATCATCTTTAGAACAAAACAGGAACACATTTCTGAAATGCTTAAAATGGAACGGTCTTCAAAAAATAATGTTTTGCTCCCAATTAGATGATGGGTATTGAAAACTAAAACAAAATTCCATTCCTAGGTCCTTCAACTCCAGGTGAGCGATGTGAAGTCATCGTAATAACCATTAGGTTTGTATTATATTTTTTCTTACATAATGTAACCTTAGGAACAAATGAGTACATTTCCAGGGTGTTTTTTTAGCATTTGTTTTTTAGCATTTTTTTAGCACATGTTTTGCATTGAACCATATGTGCCATTGACTTCATGTTTTATAGATAAAGTGAACCTGTACCTGGAATTATGCACATTATGTATTTACATATTTAGAACAAGCAGGAAAATCATTGTAAAACCAGTAATCCCTGACCTCCGTGTCTGTAGCATTGTGAAGAAATTGAATTTTTGACATTCACCACACAGATACTGAAATCTTAGTTCTTATCCTAAAATTTTCTGAATCTTGTCAGCCTGTCAGCCTTCTAATATAAGCAACCAGCAGGTGATTCTAAACTATTAGGCCTTGTTTAGGCAAACACCTATGAACGGCGCTCTCCCAGCTTTTCTAAAGCTAAAAGGAACTTTTTGTAGGCAGCAACATCTAAATTTGGGATAGTAGTTACATTTAGAAGTTCTGGGATTTAAATCCAATGTTTGATTGGGAGCTCAGTGGAGGATGCTGGATTATGCCAGATAAGTCGGCTTCGCCCACAGCTGCCAGGACTAAATGAATTTGCTGGAGTTTCATAATCCTGGCTTGGTCAATCAAAATGGTCCAAAGATCCAACATCCAGAAGAGAAGTAGATGAAGATGGCTACACCTGCAACAGAACAAGGACAGGTGACTGTAAATAAAAAAAATGTTTATTTTAAGGCAGAATGGACATCACCTTTTACATTTTATTGCTTTGGACCAATGGTCGCCAATCTTTTCTGTCCCACGGACCCCATGCACGCGGAGCCGAGCGTCAGTCAAAGAGGCAGAATCATTGTGACATAACCTGATGTAAGCTGATCTAAGCCTGGGATGGGAGAATGGGTGGGTTATGTCCAGGGACACAGCCTGCCCACTTCCCTGAACCTGGGACCTGTACAGGGGACGTGGTCCGCAGCTCTTGACGGTGACCTGACCTGGCCTGGGGGTGCACTGGCCAAAGGCGGGGACCACCAAATTTTTCTCAGTTGGCGACCGTTGCTTTAGACAGCCTATCCTGCTCTTAGAGCAGTTAAAGCTTGTTAAAGGTGAAATAAAAATCATTACCCTTTAGAAAAGGTTTCCTAATGTCTTTACCTTACTAAGACTATGCAATAGTCAGTGTATATGCCAAATACTGTGAAGCTGTTAAGATCTGGTCAGCTCTCAAAGGGTAAGGTATCTCATTGGGAGCACTGCTTCTCCTTTCAATAGGGGGTACAAGCAAGAAACATTATTATTATTATTATTATTATTATTATATTAGGCCCCGTTCAGTCCAATATCAGATCCACCTCACAGTGCCGCATATAGCCTCACTATTTCTTTTAAAGTACTACATGTAATAAAGAAGAAAGAAGGATCCCTCTGGGTGGCCTTACTATTTATAACTTTAAAATGAGTACCTGTTCTTTGTGGGGTGGTTTGATAACTGAATAATTTTTTAAACCAGGGAGATACTTACAGTACTTTTGCCTGTAGTGAGATGATGGCCCTGGAGGAATGAGGCAAACAAAAACAGCTATGATCAATAATATATTACTATGGTTGAAAAATCAGTGGGTGTACTTGTTTCTCTTTTAAACAGACCCATCACCAACATTTTTACTTCATATAAAAGGTTAGATAACCCTTTTATATAAGGTAAAAATGATTTTCTTGTTTTTCTTAATTGTTTTTTTTTTTTTAAGGGTGAAGCCCCTCCCCTGCTGTCTTTACCGAAGTGGCGGTAATGACTGAATGGGAGCACAGAGCCTCTTGGGATACATAATTCACATATCCCAGGAGGCTTCAGGCTGTTCCTTCTGTGCATGTCCAATCAACCGGATAAAAAAGTGCCAATGTATGCAAGAGATCGGCACTCTTTTTTTCTCATGTTTAGGAGGCTACGTCACCCAATCTTGGGTCTCCTCAGGATAAAGGAGGATTCCCAAATGTCGCGGGATGAAATCAAGGACAGCTCCGGAGGGATTGAGGGATCTGCAGAAGAAAAGGGAAGTGTGATTTTTTTTCTTTTAGGTTTACTTCCGCTTTAAGAACGATGACAGGAATATGGAAGGGTGTACCTGCTTATAGTGTCGTTAATATAATATTGTGATTTTGCTAATTCTGATGGGTACAAATTGATAATCTTAAAGAGATAATCTTTTTCGACTTAACACAGACATTTGTCTTTTATAAACATTGGTTTAATACTAGCATTGTATGCATAGTATAAGGATTTTTAGACACTAGTATTTCACCCTATTACCATAATTTTAAATGAAGACAGACAAAATACCTTTTTGTATGAATATTGACTATTTCACAGCTTTATTGGAACAATGTGTAAACATATTTTATATGTTTACACATTGATAAAACATGAGTGTGTGATAAGCAATGTAATTACAGAAAAAATTCAGTTCAAATCTACGGGCCCTTGACTGTAATACTAGTAAATATACTATGACTACCAGTTTACATTAACCAGCTGCTGATTTCACCAGCTCAGTGGGTACTTCCAACAAACCATATACTATTATCCTTGTCACACATAGTCATGTCACACAACACTAAACAGTAAGGGTTTACCCTTCCAACGACTGCCAAACACCAGTTGCGCTGGTTTTCATTACTATACCAAAAGCAAAAGCATTTAAAAATTTTTACATCTCATCCAATGAGGCCAATATTGAAGAAAACAAAGATTTCTCATAAACAATAAGTTAAAAACTTCACTCCCACACAGGGGTTTAGTCGTAAAAAGAGAAGAGGGGGCACGGCACATGCCTTCCCCACTACACCCCTGCCTATGTATTATTCAAAGGGGAAGAAACTTCCCCCAGAGTGACGTCATGATACCAGAACCCGCCCACTCTCCCATCGCCTTAGCCTGCAATTCCATACGGCAGGCATTGTCTGCGGCTCTGGCCAGTGCACCTCCCCCCTCCAGGGTCCTTCTCCTGACTCTGCGGGGGGAGCGGACCGACCAGAGCCGCAGACCAATAAGACCAAATTAAGAGACCAGAGCCGTGGAGCAATAAGACCAAAATACGAGTGGGCACACATACCCATTGCCGAAAAAAAAGAGGGCACAGCGTTCCTACCCGTGCCTGCCACACTACACCCCTGCTCCCACATCACTTTCTGAAGTACCCAAACTAACTGTGGCCTGTCTGAACTGTACCAAAACCAGAACTGTGTGTCCCACTATCCTAGGTGCACCTGCCACTTGGTTGCTAGATTTTGTGTGGCTCCCCACAGCTGGCACCTTTCTAGCCACTCAAGGACATTCAAGTTCCAGGTCAAAGTTAACCAGCATCTAAACACTTCACTAGTACTTGTACCAATCACTGCAGCCCCTTTGCATTCCCTATGGGGGCTGCCACAGGGAGGCGCTATGTATCATCTCTCTATGAGTCAGCCTTTCCTGGTCTAAGAAAGCAATAAATAAACTGCAACCTTATCGTCAGTTGTTTTGGATATTGTATTTGTAAGGATATTGTAAGTAAGGCTTTCTCTCATAGCACAGTATTAGTAGTAATGGAGTATTTTGTGGGTTCAATTACTGAACACGGTGTATACAATTTGTAGGCTCCTTTCAGCCACTCCTAATGTTTAGCACATTTTAGCCCACAACATTTTTAGCATGGTGAGTGGAGCAGATCACATCTCTTCTCCATCCCAAGGAGCTCCAAAGTTGGGAAGTATGTGGTTGTAAGATTGACGGTGTGATTGACGGCAAAATGACGGTGTTAGTGATTGCCAGCTCTTGATGCATTAGCTTTGTTCAGCATAGCCCCATCAAATAATAGCATCACATAAACTAAATAACTTTCATTTACATTTACTTTCTAGATAAAACATTCTACTTTGTGTGCACATCTGAAGTTTTGACACAGTTGTTTTCTTATGCCAGTGTGCCAAGACTTGTTGCTAGGCAACTACAGGTGCAGCCTGACATATTTTATACTGTAAGAAGCTCAGGCTGTACTGTACATACACAGACCATTTATATAACAAAGGCAGAGGTGCTTTCATGATTACACCGGGCCAAGGGCAGAATTTACTACAACTAACCAGAAATGAATTGCTAAATCATAAATCACAATAGTTCAGAACGCAGTTTTACCTAATCTTCTTTTAGTTAGTTAGTTAACGTTTTGTCTGTGTTATAATATTCCAGACAGAAAAATATCTCAAAGAAGTTTAAGTAATTACGAGACACCTAAAGCAGAATTTGATGATCAATTTTCTCCTCAGAATCGAAACAAAATCAATAAACTTTGTCTTCCATGTCATGCTAACCTTAAAAGACTGAAATATTGACGTTGACATTAATAACTTTAATGTGCAGATTCCAGGATCATAATCCTTGTTCCCCACCTAGGGATGCAGTGACCTGGAACAAGCATGCATCCGAAGTATCAAAAACTGCAACCTGAATGCTTGTTCCAGGTCACTTACTACCAAAGATCTAAAACAAAGACATCTGGAGCTTGCATCTTAAAAAAAGTCAGCAGTGCCAGCTTTTCATTTTTTTATCTTGTCAATATGCCTTTAAGCTAGAAAACAGTAACAACGGCAGCTGTGCTGATGTCGCTTCAGCTGATGTGAGTTAAGAACACAATACATTTTATTTTATTTTTTATTTTTTTAAATGAAATGAATATGCTGCCCATAGCAACTCACTTCTGGTATTTATTTTTACCTAAATATTTACAGAAAGCATCCAACATATTGCCATGGAAAATTAAGACATGTTTTTCAGTTAGTATATATTATACTATACTATATTATATATTATTATCAGTTAGTATATATTATACTATACTATATTACCGGTATATTATATATTATACAAAAAAAAAACACTCATAAATGTGTGCCCTTTTGGATAATGCTATTAATAATAAACAGAATTTATATAGCACCAACATGTTACGCAGCGCTGTACATTAAATAGGGTTACAAATGACAGACAAATACAGACAGTGACACAGGAGGAGGGAAGGACCCTGCTCAAAAGAGCTTACAATTTTTTCAAAGTGTTTTGAACCAGAAGAACATCTGATTAATAAAAACAAATCATCAAATTTATTTTTTTAAATCTTCCTATGCCACTCACAAAGCTGCTTAATGAAAACCAGATGATAGCAGAATTGTAACAGACACAGTGGCAAACCATTGTGTGCAGGGACAGTTTTAGACAAAATGGGGCCCTGGACCAATTTGAAGGGGGGGGGGGGGCAAAAAACACAGCATTACAGCTCCCTGAACTTGTACTATTTTATCATTTTGGGTCCTGGAAAAGATGAAGGCCCTGGGCAATTGTCCAATTTGCTTTAAATTAAATTTATCCCCGATTGTGTGCATTACTACGACTTAATTTTACAGCAATTGTAGCTTTTAGAGACAACTTTTAGTAAAATTACTAGTAACTCAGTAACTGAATCCCTGAAGCAGGGAATTCAAACTACCTATGTCCCACCCCGTGGCAAGGCAGCCGAGTGCCATGCCCTCGGGGGGTACAAGAGGCACGCATGGTAGCGCATGCACCTATTCCCACAGCCCCCCTAGGACGTGCACTACTTTGCACATCCAAAGGAGTGCTGAGAACAGGAGTTTCTGTAACCACGTCCATAGAAATGCAAGGGATGCCGCCTGGCTGAACAGTAGTTTGGCCAGGACGGATCCCTCCGCCTGCTGAGAGCGACACGCTGTGAGCTCGCAGGACGAGTAAGTTCCTTACAATCTGGTCCAGGATTGAAACATTTGCCAAATATTAGAAAATGGATTTTAAGAAAACTATTGCAGGCTTACTGGATCACCCAAGTTCACCCATCATAGTCTATCTTCTCCAGTCCTGGAGAACTTTAATAAATTAGGCCCAGTTATCTAGCAACCAGTGCAGCCTTATCTACAAAAGCAGCTCTGGTTGGTATGTTCACCCAATCTCAGGTGCTGTCCCTCCACAGTCTCCTGACCTAGCAATACTTTACACATCAAAGCTCAACTCCCTGCCTTGGATTTATAAAGAATGTTGCTAAGAGAAGTTCTATATAGTTTATGATTTACCTATGGTTATTGGAAGGAGAGGGAACAGTGGATCTGTCATTCTTTTTAAATGGACTTTAAAAAGGTACATATGGAGGGCTGTTTTTGATGCTCTAAAGGTTCTGCAATGGAGGAAATGCAAATGTGCCATGAGTTTTTGTTATGGAGTTCTACAAAACTATTAGGTAAAAAGATTTTTTAATAAAATGCGCTTTGCATTTTATTTAATTTTTAAGTATATTTTATCCTCCCAAGCTAAGTAATATAAGAAAAGGCAAAATAGGAGTTTCTGGAGATGCTACATTCAAGACAGTAGACAAAGTTACATTTTGGTTAATTGAGAGCAGGTCAAAATTAAAAGGATGCCAGAGGATAAAAATATAGATTTTACTTTTGCTTTATTAGTAATTTTGGTCGGTAATTGGAGCATTAAAAGGTATAAAACTAAATTGATATACTATTTTATTAAGACCACACATTTAATACAAAACTGAAACAAAAAGAGTGAAAATATGTAAAATAAAATTAAGAATGTTAAGGAATAGCAAAGGAAAAGTTTTTCATATTAAAAATGTTTTCCTGTTGCACAGTAAATGTATTATACATTTTGTAGAGTTCTTGTGATCTCCTGCATGTAAGGAAACCAAAAGGATAATCATATCACTTCTATTACACCTATTTTACTGGCTAGTGTATGCTGGCATAGTTTCTTTATATATAGCCTACATGTCGAATACTTGAATATCAGGGAGTGTACTGAACACTGGTATGGGAACATTGGCACCATGCGGCACAGGTCATCTTGCTTATTGCAAATCAGGGTACTCCCACTTGTTTTTCTTGTAACAATCGAAACTTTTACATTCTCAGCACAAAAATACCAATCATTATGATGATTTGTGGGTTCTCGCCATACCATAGGTGCACTAAGTTTCAAATTTTTCAGTTTTCCATTTTTCCACTGACGTACACACTCTACAGAAATTTTGCATACCATATGGGGAGCCCAATACTTATCTTGGCCCCCCAGTTTAATACCAAAATATGCAAGATATACTTGTTTCACAAATTCTGCAATGTTTCTTCTCTGTTTTTGCAAAATACATTAGGGTCATTTAAACATTTTCTTCTCTGTAAAAAAAAGAAAATGTATGAATAAAAAGAAGGCAAATGGAAGTTTCATGAAAATAATGCTACATTTAATATATAAAATGAAAAACATTGGTGTACATAAAGATTGAAAAGAATCTGCTGTTTTTACCTTTGTTGTTGGTGAAATCATTTATTCTGATTCCTGTATCACAAGAACTAGAGCCAATTCAATGAAACTGATGTCATTTCTGGATTCAGCAGACCTGATATACACTACATAAATTATAAAATCTTTTGCAAGTGAAAACATTTTGTAATGTGTAATTATTATAAAAAGATTAATTGTGATGCAGTACCCTACCAATGTCCAGATTTCAAAGCCTGCATAATATTCTAACCAGATGTTAAACTGTGATACCAAATAAATGGATGCTAAGCATGTGATCAGAACAGTGGCTAGCAGGTTAGCACTCTGGCCTTGGCAGCGCTAGGTCCCAGGTTCAAATCTCAGCCAGGTCCCTATCTGCATGGAGTTTTCAGGCTCTCCCCGTGTTTCTGTGGGTTTCCTCCAGGTACTCTGGTTTTCTCCCACATTCCAAAAACATGCAGTTAGGTTAGTTCGCTTCCACCCACAAATTACCCTTAGACTGTAATAAAGACATATGACTATGGTAGAGACATTAGATTATATTCCCCTTTGAGGAATAGTTAGTGATATGACTATGGACTTTGTAATGAGCTGAGTAACATGTCAGCACTATATACAGTAAATACTGTGTAATAATAATATATTGATGTTTACAACTTGAAATGTATTACCCCTTTCAACATAGCTAGTGTAATGCGCCTGGGCACACAAACCACAACCAACTCCAGATATCCTTGAATCAGGTTTATTCAAAACAGCACAGCACAGCAAGGGTTAATTTCAATCAAGCAAGGTACAGAAGGATAAGGCAAATGCAGGTCAGTAACAATCCGAGGTCAGGGAAGGTACAGAAGGATAAGGCAAATGCAGGTCAGTAACAATCCG
>NC_092860.1:34796790-34846882 GCF_032062135.1 Pyxicephalus adspersus
CCCCCCCCCCTTCAGGAGGGGCCTCAGGACCCTCATGTCGGGGTTTCTCCGGGTAATCGCGGTGAAACTCCGACACAAGTTCTTCCGCATGTACGCAGTTCCTTACAGCTAGTAGTATTTTTTCACATTCAAATAGACTTGTTCTAAAGTGTTGAAGAGTCTTCTGTACTTATCCAAGTATTTCCACAGCTCTGAGAATGTTAGAAACATAGCCACAAGAGTAATTCAGTAAATCATCATGGACTTTATCAAGGCAGATGAAGGGAGGTGTAACATTTTGTGATAATACTTCATTCCAGTTACAAGTTGCTGCTACTACTGGGAATCACCTTAAGTTTTTAATAAGTATTGTTATAACTGAACTGTTGACTGAGAATAATAATCAAATCTAATCTAAGGTATTATTTAAAAATGTATAAAAAGGTATAAAGAAATACATTATTGTGTAGGATACTATACGTGAACTCTTTATTCACAGTACCCCTTCCTTTTACCCATCTTTTAAGTATCAAAAGGTTTGTGTTTCCTCTCATTGATCTCTTTTTATTGTGCTTACTTGAAATTTTACTGTTATGCTTTCCAGTTTTATACTGTGTTCTTTTATACTTGTAAAAGAGTTTACTGTTGTTTCTCGATACATGTATACACCATCATCAATATTCCTTTGTTACATTTTTGAAAATCAATACAATTATGGTAAAAGAAAACAATATGTCCAAAAAACAATAATAAATGAAAACAACTAAATCCATGGCCATAAATGCAGCAAACCCCAACAGATAATACATTTATATTGTAGTACAGTAAAAGCAGGTAAACAACCCTTGCTTATATGTGTATAAGCCCTAAAATGTGTTTTCGTGGGGCACAGCACTGCATTATAGTGCATGAACACATACAAAGCAATGCTTTACAACATGTCCAGTTTATAAAATTATGTTGCAATGGGCAGAAATGTTGCATTTGCGCAATACTGTGTGTGTGCTGGCCAAAAAATAAAGTGTGCTGAATTTCCATGCAACTTCATTCTAATTTCCTTCCATGCACATGGAAAGTTTGCTTCCCTGCCAGCACTCCCAATAACATACTTACCAAGCTCTCAAGATGTTGTACTGGTGTAACCAGGCCACAAAATAAAATGGTTTACTATGACAAAGCATTATATCTGGCTTATGATTATTAGAAGAAGGTCCGTATCTAACAACCACCAGTCGGTTACAATGCTTTTACCTTAGCAACCAGCATACCTAGTAAGTATGTTTTAGGACATCAAACCCTGTGGAGGTTACTGACAGAAATGTGTATCAAAGTAGTAAACTCTACTTGCTTTTTTTTAAGTCAGATTAAAAAAAAGACTCAAGTTTAATCACTAGAGAAAGAAATAAACATACTGGAAAACCTTCTTATTCCACATAGAAACCTATATGCATAAATTATCCAGAGGAAGGTAAAAAAAACTTATAACACATGGTTCAATTTACTCCAATAGGATAAAACGTATTTCCTGATTCCCTAAGGCAATTGGCTATTCCCAGGATCAACAGCCCCTTGTGTCATTTCCTAAAAAAATGCAATATCCAGTTATGTTCTATGCATTTAGAAATGCATCCGGCTTTCTTTTAAAAAACTATATTACATTCTAAAACTACTTCTTGAGTCTATTCCACATTATCACAGACTTCTGTAAAATACCCCTGACGTATGCAGACATTAATCCTCCATTTCCTTGAGAAGCAAATAATGCCACCCTTGTCATTTGCAACAATTTTGAAGTGAATATTTTGAAGCAAGTTTATTTCTATTTATACAGGAATTATCACACCCTTATAATTTATTTCCTAGATATTTATTTTACGGTAATTGTACCTAATAAAAAGTGGTCAACTAGCAGGCTTACTATGCTTGGAACCCTACTGAGCAATTATTATTATTAATATAATTTACAGGATTTTATATAGTGCCAACATATTACGCAGCGCTGTACATTAAATATAGCAATGTAAGAGTCCCTTTTAAGTGCGGCCAACTTTGGTGTCTGGACTCTTAAGTTAAGTTTTTTTGCCTCAACTCCTGGTATGTGTTTTTTCACCATTAAAATTTACCACAATGAGTTACCTCAATACCACAGTCAACAGATAATCTGTCTGTCTTTTAATCATTTAATCAAATTTCCTAGATTAGTTTTGACTATTTTGTAAAATTTTTGTATCCCTATCATAAGTAACTCCAAGATGACTGTTGGTTAAAGCATATGTGGGTTCTGTACTTGCCAGTAATTTTCTTTAGTTCTGTTTTTCACTTACCCGATCACCTGCAAAATGCTGCCAAATGGATCACCAAACACACATGACCCCTGCACGGAAGCAAGGAAGAGTTCCCACAATTATCCACTTCTAGGGCAGGAGGAGTTCAACTTTAAAAAATCAGGATGTAAGTGAGAATTATATACCCAGGCATAAGTAAATTCACATGTGCATGGTCCTAACCTGAGTGTGCACACTGCAGATACATAAATTCAGTGGAAGCATTTTTTTTGTTTTCCCAGGGTTCAACAGCTGAGTGAAAGAATTTACAACTCTAGTAAAATAGAGCTTAGATAGAAAGCAGTGTGTGAGCAAAAAAGATTGACAGCAAGATTATCTAGTAAAACATCCAGATGAAATATTGATATGCAGAGCACAGGATATGAAATATTTTTCTGTGACTATAAAGATTTTTTTGACAGAAGAGAAGTGTTATATATACTAACTTTTCCTTATATCAAAACTTTATTAGAGAGTCCATGTAATTATTTGTGGACATTAACATCTCTATATTCTCAATATATCCATCTCTCTAGTGCTTGATCATTTGAATTCTAATGTAGATGTTATTGTTTTTAAGCACATCCCAGAGTCCAACACACACAAAAATTGTGTAAATCATAGAAGTGTTGGAGGTGCATAAAATTCTTCAGCTATGAATATTTCATTGTGTGGTGTACTTTATATTCTTATCTCTTGTGCCTTTCTCCAATCTTGTTGCTTTATTTATGTCCTCGGTCCACTTGATATATCTAAGATAACCTCCACTATAAATTCCTTTTTCCTTTGTGAGAAATAATAGTCTAAAGGGCTCACTAATGCAATTATTTTTTTCCAAAATGACAAACGTACTTTTTAACATAAGTATTAAATACAGCTAGATTTCATTTAAAACACATTTAAAGGCAGATAAAATGTGTCTGGTTGCTACTTGCTCTTTCCAGTGTTCTGTGTTAGAAGTATATGCTAATGTAAATGAAAAAGTGGGTTATAAAAGGCATTTGTCTGCACTATGCATTTTAAACGGCAGTTAGGTAGCATTATACTTATAGAATATGGTATTTAAAGTCCCCCGTTAAAGCCTGTTTTACTTTCTGTACATTGTTGTCATTCTCTCTCTATTTCTTTTCCTTTTTTGGAAATCTCTCTTGTCTACACCCCCCTGGCCCTGTCCTTTTAAATCTTTTTTTCTGATCACCAAAAGCTATGTACACCTGTCAAATTTAAGTTTCTGGAAACTATCTTTTGTGATAGAGAATGAATGAGTCCTGTATACACATTGCGGTTCAGTTGTATGGAAAGAGCAGGTTGAGTGAGAAGTACATTTCCTCCATAGGAAATGACAGCAATCATCATTAGTCAGACGTTTAATGATTCACTATGGCCGATTGCTAACAATGTCAGGGACTGTTTCGAAAATACTAGGTTTTCACGCAAGACAATCAAGATCATTTATCTTGGGCAACAATCATCTTGCGTGTGTACTTAGCTTAAGTGTGATCTATAAATTTACCTTTGCCACCTTGTATACACTAGACCTAGTAAGAACTAGGTAAGCCTGATACATGACAATTGAATAGACAAAAGATAGACAAAAAGTGAATAGATAAAAGGAGATGATATACTGGGAATGATGCATATAATATTACCAACCTGAATGATTAAATTAATATTATATTTTTTTAATCGGCTTGCAGTTACATAGTTTGTCATTTCAACCTGTACAGAGAGCTAGGTTTTGAACAAATAAGCAGCTTGCTAGTAAAGCATTTTTTAAAGTATTTGAAAGTGAAGCATACTGAATACAGATAGGTTAAGGAACTGTTTATAACATAATGTTCAACAAGGCCTATAAATAAACTGTAAAATAGGCATCAAAACCCAGATAATAAAATTATGTTACTTGTAATATAATTAAATTATTTAAACTCCCACGTATTGCCTTATATAATGTATATTTTCAGCATGATTTTGTTGGGGTTACAACATTTGCAAAATGCTAAAGAGTGAACATGGGTTGGCACAATAAAATAGATAAGCATATCCATTTCCATATATGATAAACATATAAAAAAAAGAACTGGTACGTGCATTATCTGTATATCTAGGCATCTGTATTCAAGAACAGTTCAGATGGTATAGACAATGTTTAAGGTTTCTATGATATCCTATGTTTAGGTATATTACATACAGTATATCTCTTTTTGCCAATTATGCTGTTGAAGAATGACATTCAGACAAACATAAGTATTGCAATAAAAAAGTACATATTTAGTTGTTAAGAGAATAGTGAATAAAATAGACTCTTGAATAAATAGAACAGATTTAACAATAAGTAATATATATATATATATATATATATATGTTACATTTACACATGACATTTATGTTTAATAAGGATTTAGAAGCCAGGGAAGCATTTGGAGAATAAAAGTACCCTTCTCGTGAACTGCAGTTGCAATGGTTACAAGAGGATTTAGTAAGCTTTACCAGTTTCATACAGGGGGCATTATGCACACAATTTAAACAGGATACAACATAACCTAAGCCTGGATGTTTGTCTTATAAGGGCAGTACTGCTAATTCAAGCAGTTTGGAGTTATATATGGGATGATCTGAAAGAGAACAAAAGAAAAAGGGAAGCTGAAATAGCTGAAATATTGGTTTCATCGTGACCCTTTAAATGTTGGTAATTGCAATAATGAAAATATTTCAAACACATCAGGCTTATATTTCTGCCTGTAATTACTGAAAATGGTAAAATACACTACTAGATAATGTAGTGATGTGAAACAGAAACCAGAAGGTGAATGGGTATGTATGATATACCGTGTTTCCCCGAAAATAAGATAAGGGTCTGTTATTAATTTTACCTCTGAAAATCGCATTTGGGCCTATTTCTAGGGGATGTCTTATTTTTCTCATGTACAAAAAAATCTATAGAAAGATAGCTGTGTTACCTGTGACCTGTCAAAATCACATATTTTTCTGTTATATACAAGAAGTCATGAATAAGAATGGACAAAAATGATTAATGAAAAAAAACAGCTTCACAAGCAAACAAGTGCAACATAACAAGAAAATAACAAGGCTCGTTGGAGTAACATGCAGACATTGAACAGTAACCAATATAAATCTGAGTAAAAGCAAAAAAAAAATCAATCAATAAATATGCATTGCTGCTAATGAATGAAATACTAGCAACGACCCTTTGAAAGAGAGTCCACCAACCTCCTAGTAAAGTTGTAGTGTCACACCAGAGTAGGTTAATAACCACCCTGTGATTTCTTGACCCCTTACTCCAGTGCTTTTAACATCTCCTGCTCTCAATCTGCTCTCTGTCCTCTTGGTGTCCTCTGCGTACCACATGACTGCACTCTCCAAAGAAGCCAATAGGGCTTACTCTCGGAGTAGGGTTTACATTTCCCCCTTGCATGATTAGCATGCTGGGTTTTTATTTTCGGGTTGGGTCTTATTTTTGGGAAAACACGATATATATTAGAAAAAAATGAAAATACTTGTTTATTTTATTTAGGGACCTTGGGTTTGATGCAGGATAGAATGGGAAAGTCAGATAGCCCATTGTTAGTCACTTCCACATACTGCTATCAGAACACTCTGTACCTGGCTTTTTTTAATAAAAGCCCGGCAACAAGATCACATTAATGAAGGTAGCAGTTTTCACTGATGTAATCAAAGAAACCTCCCAGTATGAGCTATGTAGGAGGATTCCATTTTTATGCCCCTGAGTTTGTTGCAGGATTGAATGGGAGGGCAGACTGCAGATATTGGAATCAACCAGGCAAGCACTGATTTGGTAAAAGGCCTGAAACAGGATTAACTTGGCTTCATGTGGGCAGCAGGTTATCTGTACAGAAGAGCCTTGCCTGCTTTCATTCCTCCTTGGTGCAGGACAGAATGGAAGGACCCAATAGTTCATTCATACCTAATTCCAGATATTGGAATCAAACAGGCAAGCACTGCACACATCCTGATAAAAGGTCAGAAGAACAAGACTACCGTGGCTTAATGTGGGCAATTATGTCTCTGGGCTGGGAGGCCACCCAATTTCAACAGCTGTATGTTACAATAATGGCTGGGATTGACTCATACACAGGGGAAACTTGTTCACAGCTCAGGGAACATAGAGTAGACTGTATTTTCCTCCAAGAAAGCAGGCAAGAAACCTTTGAACTACACTTTTTATGTGAAGTACTTACTTGTAGTCATACAAAAGTGCAAAGATTTGTTATAGCCCGGTAACATTACCCTAAGATTATTTTGATCAATTAAAAAATAATGTAGTATTACTGATGTGTTTTACCATCATCTCCACTAGATGTCATCTTTTATTGAGTATGCTATGTCAAGTACAAACTCCAAAGAAAATATTGTCTAAGTCTTTGTCTGCTTCTTTTTCTTCTTATTTCAGTGATAGCTATTACATAAACCCCTAAGCATGTAATTTGTTTCTCTGACGTAAAATATTGTTTATTTGCATTAAACAGTTTTATTGTGTAAACTATAATGGGTGCAGATTATACTTTCCATAAAATAAGAGAGGGAGATTCTTAACCTCCAGGGCATTCACTGAGAGGACCTTTCTGTCTACAAGGCCAGAGACAGGATGGTGTTATTGCTTTGTGTTATTTTCCTTCCCCTTGCAGACCTAGCAGTGACGAGTGTTGGTAAGTATTATAATTACTTGCCCCATTTCTGCTCACAGCCTGGAACCACACGCTGCCATATTCCAGGTCTTCCTGAAGCATCATGGTCATCATGGCACTCAGAAGATGGAAGCTGTGAGAAGGAACAGGGGGGTACATATAATAATTAGAAAGAAGAAAAGCATTATAATGGAGACATGATAATGAAGAGATCCATATAGTAAAGCACTATAATGTAGGATACTATATTGGGAAGCACTAAAGGTGGGCACTATAAATGAGTGTACTTTATTAGGCGTAAAAGCAACCAAAATTTTGCCATGGGGCCCAGGAAATCCTGGCTATGCCTCTAAAGTTTAAACTTTTATGCATCAAACTTTCATGTCAATTTTAAAATGCTTTAATATTTAGCTACAGACATAATTTAATTTCTAATGTTCTAACAGTAATATGTCTCTGTATAAATAAAGTTTACCTATGTTTGCAAATATCTAGGTCAATTCTAATAGCCTTATAACATACAGAAAGCTGTACAATATCCATTGGAAGAACTTGAAGTTTAAAAGGTAACTTGGGGCAATGGGGGTTGTGTCTACAATTATATGTGCATGTAATGTATATTTCTATACTGGGTTTCTGATAAAGATCTTACATTTTCCACAAAGAAAGTTATAATCATAGCTAATACAGTTTATGTTCTTATGACACTGTTTTCAGAGTTGCCCTCTTTTATATAGGAAGTAATAAGACTAAAATACTGTATAGCAGTAGTGAATAAATTGGCAATGTACATACATTTCAAGATTGACAAGTTTAGAGGTACGCAGTGGGTCAGTGGGCCAACACCAGTTGCATAAGGCTACGTACACACGTGCAATAATTATCCTTGGAAACGAATGACTAACGACTGATCGTCTGATAATTGTTATCAAAAAAGTGAACAACGACTGACCAATGCTGATGAACGAGGAATGTCACTGGAAACAACCAACCATCCTGGCGGATCGGATTGGGCGACGATCGTTCCCTATCTATTGTGTGTATGGTCTTCAGTGATCGTGGATTGTTCTGTGATACACTTTCTCCGGTACATATCACTTCCGGCTTTGTTCAAACGATCGTATCTAGTGTGTGTACATTATTGGTGGATTTTATTTGAACGATCGTATCGTTTTAGCAAGTACAGAATTGTGCACAGTACGATCGTTCAAAATATTTGCGAATAGTCATTGATTGGCCGTTAACCGTTTGTTTTCTAACAACAATTATTGCGTGTGTGTACATAGCCTAAAGCTACTTGTAGCTATCAGTTTTTACTGATGTAATCAAAGAATTCTCCCAGTATAAGCTTACTTTTACATCACAGTTACTCTACACTGTATATAAGTGTTATTTTCTTATTTGTAGATTTTTACTTACATTTGCCCAGAAAACAAAAAAAAATTAGCATCCAAATCCAGGCAAGTCATTTCCCTATTTATTATTGGAAAAATCTCTGACATATTTTTATTTATTTTGGCCATTGTGTTGACAAATGACATATTCATCTGTTTGATAGTTTGTTATTCTTTTTTCTTATGTGCGCGGAAAGTAGCAGCAGTAGTCCATCGGGCAGCGTGTGAATTTCAAGCTAGGAGAATGCAGGATTTTACTAACAACATTCATTCCGCATGCTGTAGGGATAAAAAGCCAAATCTAGTATTACACTTCATAAGAGTACAGTCTGTGTGTTTCCATAAATTACCAATGCAGAACAGGAATCTGTCTTTTCACTTTCAAGAAGGTTTTCACTGCTCAAACACCTTTGACAAGTGCACCGTGTGCAATAGAAAAAGAAGTTTTAGAGTGACAGAGGGGATTGTTAGGAGAGGACTACAGGTCAATTATATAAGAAAGTTGACATTTCAAGCTAAAAACAGCTCAGAGATTTTTTTTTCTCTACTGCTGCCAATTTGGATCTCTGCATCACTGCTGTCAATAAAAAAATTGTAAATGTCTTCAAGAGGATGAGACTCTGCAATATTTTCAAAATATGTGGCTTTCACTAAAGCTGTTTTTCTGTGGTCGTCTTTAATACTATCTGTAACTAAGGATCTTGTATTTCCACCATTTTACTGGCCATTTAGCATAAATATAAAGTGGTCCCTATATTTAAACTTACACACCCATTTGTTTACTTTCTAGGTAAGGAAAAAAAAAGGATTTCTATTTTTAAAATTCAGCTCACTTTGTCGGTTATTAAGCAGCACCCAATGCTGTGTAACTTTGTGATGAGTAGTCATGTCATTTAAAGATGCTTATTCCCATATCATCTGTCTCATCTGAGCATATGGAAAGAATCTATGCAGGAGAAAGGGACATAGGATCTAGGCTATTAGCCCAAATATAACTAATATCTTGATTATAACTTGACAAATAAAAGAAAAGACCTATAAACCAAAGAACAGACGAGAACTACCCCACCCAAACACAACATTCTGTTTTAGGTAAAGTTGCAGTGTAATGGTAATCTCAATGCAAAAAGCTAAATATAGGGTTGAGAAGTTAAAATACATATACCTGAAATTTTGGATTAAGATTTCTCTGCACACTACACTGCAACTCTGTATTAGTGCAACAACACTCTGCTCTCTTTTCCTATCAGTGTTAAGAAGAATAGTAAAGGTGTCGGGCAGCCTTTTTTGGAAACCCTTGAAATACCTTTCAAGTTTCCAGGGAACCCCTGTTATAATTAATATATTCAGAGCTCATAGTACATTATTGCAGTGGGAAGTGGGACGAATATCATCCTTACAAGCCAAAAAGATCACTTGAGAAGCAAATATTGCTCATTGCTCAAGAAACGCCGGGCTACCTATGGGTTTGGTGTGGGTTGTCAATGAAATCTGCATAATGTATATAAACATTACAATATAAACTCCTGTGTATTAGGTCTGTGGCAGATATACTGCACAAATAAGTAAAAATCAAAAAGAAAATGAACATAACATTCACTGTGTGTAGTCAATTTGGTAAATGCAGCCAAAAATGTAAATCATTGTATGACCAATACTTGTAGTAGTTTTTCAAGGAATGTCTCCTATGGAGGCAGAAGTTAGTATTTTTACTGAAAATAAAAAACTAGAACTGTAATACCAGCATAATAATTTGAACAAAAATGAGAAAAATATTGGTGGAAACAATATCTTCTTTTGCCCTTCACTGTACAAATCAAGTTTTTAGCCTTTGGCCCTACTAAATAAAAAGGATAAAAAATGGAAAATAATTTCTTGGTCTGTCAGTAGTTCTGGCACACATTATTTCTGTTTTCCTAAAATCTGAGATAGCGTCGTTTCTTTAGAATTGTAAAAATGGTTAACATTTAAAATAGATTTTCTTACAAAATTGCCAACCTGTTTGTTAGCACAACAGTCCTCAAATGAAAAGATAGGAAAATAAAACCTTATATATATAAGGAAACAAAATACTCTACAGCCTGACTTCTGATGCACCGGCTTCATTCTTATAAAAATATACTTTGTGCAAGCAGTATGTTTTTGCAAAAACAAGGAATTTGTTTTACTAAAAAAGAATAGGCAGACTGATAGGCAGCCCGGTGGATTGTGCACAGCAGGCTTACAATGCAGCTATTAATTAAGAGGCAGTAGCTTAGCATTGTCAACCCAGGAAATGCTATTACTGGCAGGACCTCCAGGTAAGAAACTTTACAACAGATTTATAAAACCATAAAAACCATATTTGTTTATAAGAAACTTTATAGCAAGGCATGCCAAACATACTGAAAATCGATTTTGCTTTTACACTATAAATGTGACAAGAATACATGTTTTATTCACATGTTTTATTTTGTTTTATTTATTTAGTCAATGCAAATAAATGGGGTGTTTTACCTATAAGAAGGCCAAAAATAATAGCCCACATAAAGGTGAATGAGAAAAAAGGTCACACTGTCCTGGGTGGTCTTCCCTGGATTCTTTCTATTGGCTCCATTACGGTCATTGGGCCTGATTTGTGAAAGCTCTCCAAGGCTGGAGAGAATACACTTTCATCAGTGAAGCTGGGTGGTCCAGCAAACCTGGTATGGATCTGGTACAGGATTCAAAACATTTGCTAGCAAATAGCAAATGACTTTAAAGAAATCCATTGCAGGTTTGCTAGATCACTCAGCTTTACAGGTGAAAGTGTATTCTCTCCAGCCTTGGAGAGCTTTCATAAATCAGGCCCATTGTCTCTCTCTAGAAGGTCAGTGTTTCCTGGCCTTTATGAGGTCTTTATGAAGAGATGGGTAAGCTGAAATGCCTAGCTTCCCTCTGTTGGCTTGTGCATGTTTTTTTTTTAATTCCTGGTACACAGACCTCACAGCACTGCTATTTACTTTCCTTTACAGCTAAAGTAGCCAGTTACCATCTTGTTCCCTCCTCTCCCCTACAAACTATCCCACAAGTCCTTGGAGGAGAAGGAGATGTCCAGGCTTAGCAGCTCCCACAGTTACTGCTACCTTTAGCAAAGAGAGGAGCACACAGATAAGTAAAGCTCCATACAAGGGGCTTTACAGTATCAATTTTTTAGCAATATGTTTTGACATTGCTGTGAATGATGACCACAACCACATAGATCATGTAACTTGGAGTTGCCTGTGCTCCAAACTTTTAGCTTGTTGTTGCCAAGTTGCAATGGGTTTAGCTGGGGTTTTACAGCAATAGCTCCTGATCCTCCTGCCTTTTATAAAAGTAAAGTATTTAAAAGCTAGGTATTGAGAGATCACAAAAGCCTATCCTGTCTCAATGAAATCTAAGACTAAAACTTTTAATAAAACATGATTTACAGCTCTAACAAAATCACTTGCATGAAAAATGTTTAGTTAAAGATATTGAGTACAGTAAACTACAGACATAATTAATTAGATGGGTCAATGAAATCCTTGGATATATAAATAGATAAAGGAGAAGGGTTTACAAAATTCTATGGAGAATAATAATTGCAATTTCTAGATCTGACCCCACTAAATAAATAAAATATAAACAGGCACGTTGCTTTGCATTTAGGGTTTTTTAAAAAGTGGTAATATTCCAATATAGCACTTTCAGTGGAGATTCTGTGAGCAGATGCTATTATATAATCTATTTGACAGTGATCTCTGACAACCAGATTCAGATTACAAGTGCAGTAATTGGCTTCTCTGTCTTTTGTTCATACTGAAGAACTTCTGTGGCTAAATTATCAATTTGCAACTTTCTAAGGTGGAAATGGACTGTATTAAGTCAAAGACATATCAATGCCACATACCTGGTTCGTTATATCAAAAAGAATACAAGAAGGCTATCCATGTTTAAAAAGACATGATTCCTTCATTCATTTACAGACATCCTCATAAGAAACTTGTTTTGTTTGCAACACAAGGAACGTGATGTTTGAATCAAATTTACAAAAGTATATTAAACAGTTTGACTATTAACACATTATTGTTTAAATATACAATATAAATGACATGAAGTGGTGCATTTTTACATGACTTAAATTGAAGATGTACCCAATCTACCACCCTTATTTTTAATTACTGTAATGCAGCCAGGCTCAGTAATAAATATAAGATCTTTTATCAGTACTAAATGCTGAAGCAAATATTATACCCTTTTATGCCAATACATCAAACATTCAAATGTGTGAGCATTTGAGAATACAATCAAAAGATGGTGAAGAAAAGTGGAAATGCATAGCATGCCTGCTTTACACATGTATGGTGTTATTTAAAGCCTCCAGGCAAATATTAACTGCACTTCCCCTTTTGTTATTAAACTTTTGAACAATATATACTGACCTAATTCCACCATCCAGGTTCCTTGCAGTGCCATTGCCAGGTGTGGGGAACCAATTTGTAAACAGAAGATAAAGAATTGGTATGACCCATCCTATAAAGTGATGGAGTTATCGTACAGCAACATTACCTGTCTAAAACAGAATAACTCCCTAATTCCCATAAAGACAACAGTGCTTAACAGCTTTCCTCTAAGATTTAGCTACAACCAGAGTACTGGTGGAACATAAGGGTGGCCAATACATTTCTCTCCTGCCTGCACAACATTCCCACATAAGACCTGAGGCCACTGTCTCACACTAACACTGTACTTCTTCCTAGCCACACTTCTTGGAACTTGTCTTCGTAGACTGCACTCCTGTCTTTAAAGCGTACCTAAACTCAATATTTTTACATTACATAGAAGGATAGACCACAAAAAAAAAGGTGCAACACCGCAACGATCAAGACTTAATGGGAGTTCAGAGCCTCCCGGGCTACCTACGTCACACATATTGAAGGCTTTGGCTGATCAGGGCATGCGCAGAAGGGGCATTGTTTCTCTTAGGGAAAAGAGATCAGATCTCACACATGCACAGTGAGATCAACTCTCTTGTTTTTCCCCTTCACAGTGGCTACGTCACCTGATCTCTTACCTGCACAGTGCGAGATCGGGTGACAAAGAAAGAAGACCAAAGAAGACGGAGGAGAAGAATGAAAATGTCAGCACCGTGACGACATGAGAGTCGGGACCGGATCATGGGAAGGACCAGCGCCATCGAGGGACCTGCGGGATTAAAAGTGAATGTAAATTTTTTGTTTTTAGTTTAATTCCGCTTTAAATAGGGCCTCTGAATTATGACATTTGTAAATTAGTAAATCTGCCTAGCCCAAACGAAAGGATTCCATAAATAAGGACAAAAGCCCCAGAAAAGTTGCATCCAGTGGCTAAGAAGAATATAACATCCAAAGTGATTCTTTTAACAAATGCAATGTACTATCCTCTTGCCAGCTACCTATTTAACAGGTGGGATATGCCCTCAGTATCTGGGGTTTCACATTTGACTTTTAAATGGAGTGAACCTACAAGTTATAAAGCAGGGAAAATGCAACAGCCTTCTTTACTTCTGAAATCACTTCTCACCACTCAAAAATTGTATCCCCAAAATAAACAGAAATTTTGTTTAATTTAATTTTTGCCACATTGATCGTTTGAGTTTGCCTTCCAAAATTGTGTGTATTTCGTTCTCTCTCTTTCTGCTTGATGGTAGTTTTTTTCATTAAAAACAGGTGTACCAAAGGGGTTTCCACAATTTAAGGGAGAGATCTAACTTTTGTGATTGCTAGTATCCCCTGAAAGCAGTGAGCAAGCAGACATGGGGACCATCCATAGATATCAAAGTCACTGAATATGGCTGTAAACAGACTGCAAATGATTATTATCCTATATTTTTCAGTTTATATTGAAGCTAAAATAATCGATTGTTTTATTGATTGTAAAATTGGCCTGAAAATAAAATAAAAATCGCCTAGTATTACACTGTTTCCTGTTGTGTCTGGTGATTTTGATCTTTGTCTCCCTTTTCTCTCCCTCAGGGTCTAAAGCTGCGTACACACTTCCAATTTTTATCGTTCAAAATGAACGACGAACGATCGATTGGGCAAAAATCGTTTGTAAAAAAAGTAACCAACGACGCCGACGAACGAGGAAAGTCGTTGGAAACGAACGACCGGACCGGCGGATCGGATTGGACGACGATCGTTGACCATCGTTCGTGTGTACGATCGTTCNTTGATCGTCCATGGNCTGAGCATGCGTGATGAACGAACGTTCGTTCACTTCCTGTCGTGCACGTCACTCCCTGTATCGCTCAAACGATCGTATCTATTGTGTGTACAATATCTACGAACGATCGTGTCGTTATCTGTATGTGCAGGATTGGTGCTATACGATCGTTCGCAGATATCGTGCAGGATCGTTCGTCGTTCGTTTAACAACGATAATAATTGGAAGTGTGTATGTAGCTTTATGTAGGTAATGTGGTAAGTCAATGATAGCCTTCCTTTGAAGTAGCCAGTATCTAATCAAGGCGTTGCTTTTCCAAATTGGCCACTAGAGATCAAAAATGGGAGGACACATTTAACAGTGTAAATAGCCTGAGCTCTCTATTTGCTGAGAGTTGTCCCTAGAGTTAGCTTGTTCTCCCAGTAAATTCTCACTGTAGTCATAGCTGCCAGGCACTAAAAAAACTAGAAGTATCGTTTTTTATTAACTCAACTTGGTCCATCTTTTACATGCTAAACGCCAACAAGAATCACTCATATTTAAAAAAGTGTGACAAACCTGTAATATCTTATAGTTTAGGAAACCAGTGCAAACGACCAAAATCCATTAGATGATTAAACCTCTTTATCTTAGCCAGAAACAATTTTATTGCACAATTCCAGCCAAAACATGTTTTATAATTCTGAAGAGAAAATGCTTACCTTTGTCAGATTGTAGGGCCACTGGTAAGGCTTCCTTCACTTTCTATGTGGTCTTTAACACAGCAAAAGATGAGGATCTCTGGAGGCACAAACAAGAACAAAACTTTTTTTTGTCAAGTAAAGTGTGGGGAAGCAAAAGACTTTTTGTCATGTGTTTGTTGGGGAAATCTACTCATCTGTGGTCAACAGAAGAAGAAAAAAGGAAAATTGCCCAAAAAAGACCTATAGGGCTCTATTTATAAAACAGAGAATCTGACATTCCCTGGTGAGGATCAGTCACTGCCATTGAAACCCATGGACCTGGAAGATTTCTACCAGGGAATGTTTGAGGGAATGTCAGATTCCCTGCTTTATGAATAGAGCCCATAGATGGCAACAATGACAATGTTTCTAACATCTTTACCTCTTTTCACACCCACAAAAATATGTTTTGGCTGGAATTTAGGCTATATGCTTGCTTTGGTTTTTAAAAAATAAATTCCTCAGTGAAAACTTTTTTTTACAAAAACTTGAATGTTGTTAAAAAACAAATGCAAGAAAGTTTTTTTTTTTTTTTACAAACTACTTACAGTTATTGTACCATGTGAATCTTCTGCACCAAAAAAAACTGACATGTATACAGTATACTTTTCTCAAAGTCAAGTTGATCAAGATATTTAATGGATGTTCAGTGAATAAGACATGTGTTGAAAGATGCTAAATAGTAAGTCTTTGACCCTGTTTCTCCTTGTTCAATATTTAATCACTGTTCTGATAGAAAATAGCCTGGCTACAGCACCGTGAATACCCATGAGTTCAACACAATGCTATACTTATCCAGACATACCTAGCAGTGAAATGTCCTATAATATGTCTCAGGAGCATTTGCATAGTAATTAGGTGAATAAAATAACTGAAGAAGTTCTATTCAGTAGAGAAGTATTTTAATAGGCACCAAAGGAATCACTGTCTTCAATTAATTGAATGAAATCAAAACATGCTTGGGTTTTACCAAAAGGAGTTATTAAGCTATAATTTTTTTTTAACTTTTACAAAACATAGCTGGAAGGAATATATGAAAATGACATAGAGCCAGGTTAGTACTCTTCACTGCCATTATGTTAGGTTTCAAGCCAAAGGACAGTGTCTATATGCAGCCTGGACTTCAATTTTGCCCCTTGGCCCCTTGGGGCTTTATCAGCTAACAAAAAATTACCTAGCCCAACCTCAATCTAGCACTTTCTACAAACACAGATTGTCTCTGGAAAAAGAAATGCTCTAAAGGATTATGGAATTAAAGGTAAAGAAGCATGGGTGTTTCTCGTGAATAGGTATCATATATGTTTCAAAACCCTGATATAACATTGAAACAAATGTGAAAAAAAGGACAAAAAGAGTTTTTTTGGCAAGTGAAGGTACATATAGTTTACTGTGTTTGTTGTAAACAGTAACAAGTGCATATTTAAATGTGCATACAATCAATAATATATTATTGACCACATATATCAAAGTCCAGCATGATCTTAATTTGGAGTCATAGTTCGCATACGTGTGAAATGGTGTTACCCGACGTGTTTCACCCAAAGACGGCTTCCTCAGGGGTAGGGAGTAAGGTAGGAAACTAGGAACAACAAAATTACATTACAATCATGCAATCAGTATTTCTCATTCTAAAATTGATAGATATCATATACATTTAAACATAAAAATCACAAGAAAATATTTATGTAGGGCTGTTGTATTTAAACCAATGAAATACAGCATGCTTTCCCAGTATAAATCCCTTGTTTGGTTTTGGGGAGTTTTTAGGGTACTTGACTCAGTAGTCAAAAATCCCACTTTCTGGCCTACCCTCTCTTGGAGGTCTCTTCAGGCCAAATAGAGAACTAGACCTCCCTTCTCTTTCCATTGTTTTACTTAGGGATGTTGTACTTATTGATTTATTAATTATTTAAGGGGTTTTCACTCACACCTTTAATTGGTTTTGGGGCTAGTAGAGAATGTAGATAGTGCTGGGCCCTTAAGCAGGTCAAACTCATCATCAAATGCCTTGGCCATCAATGGTCAGAAAGAGAACATTTTATGTTTGTTCCAGCATAAGTGTGTCAAACCATGTCTATTATTTTTCTCTGGGACAGCTAAGATGCAGAATTTACCTTCTTTTACAGGCACAGGCATTTATATTCAGCCAATACAAATTTATATATTTGTAAAAAAGAATCCTTTGGGTAGACTGTGCAGGAATAGAATTATATTTGCACAAGTTAAACATTTAATATATAGGTTGCTGATAATGTCAAATCTGATCTTGAAATAAGTCAACTATACAGCACAGATAATCTTCCTTAGAATTGCAGGTTAGCTACTGCTGCAATCCATGCCAGCTGACAGTGGTGTACTATTAACTTATCTCCTATAAGATATTAAAAATGTCATGAAAATGAGAGCTGCCAGATGCTGAAGGCACACGTTTTCACCCTCTAGTGCTAAAGAAAAGGGTCAATAAATGCAAGTAATGTTTTATAACTTGCTTGTATTGAGTTGTCTGTCACTGAACTCCGGGCAGATAAAAAATGAACTTATTCATGCAGGAATTAATGTATTAAACAAATATTACATGTATTTTTTAAAGCAGCTAGTATACATTCCTAAATTTGATATGGTTTCAGCCTCTTGCAATCCCCAGAAAGCATTGCTTAGACTAGAATAGAAGGCAACCAGCTCAAGTAGACAACCAGATGTGCTGTAGTGCTCATATACTTACAAGGACCATACTGATAGAAGGAAAAAGCAGAATGACAGAGATGAACTTGTTAGCCTGCTGCTTACCTTTCATTGTCCAGTCACAGGCTGGAGGCAGGCACAAGACTTTAGTATAATACATAACTGCAATACAAAAATTTCAGGTCTCCAGGATGACTGTCTAGCACAGCTGGGTACATTTTAGGAGTAATAAAACGTAAAAAGTAAAAAAATAATGGCAGGTAACATAAATGAATACTTTTAAATATTTATTTATTCAAAATATTTATTTGGAGTTTAATTTAAAGACATAGACAGGTTTAGACAGAGGTGGAACAACCGCTACCCATTATTTCGTGGTGGTGGGCATTACCAAGAAGATGGAGCGAGGTAATGAGTAGGCATGCCACCTAGCAGTTTTTCAGCAAACTAGGTTGGTGATAATGAACTGCTATCCTAGGTTAGTCCTAAACACCCCATGCCATATGTTGCTTTTGGGTATTAAACTCTAGCTAGATAGGGATGTAAGTGGCCATCCTAATTAATTACATTCAATGTTCAGAGTAAATCACATTAATATGTTACCTCAAAAGTAAATGTAAAAAATGGCACACATAGACTCCTTTGTGCAATGATAGTGACAGAAGTTCAGTGTCAAGTAGCGATGAAGCTTTTGAGGATTTTGTTGAAAGCGGCACTAAGAGCATAGAAAGTAAAGTGCAACCTGATCTATGAAAACTCCAAGCTAAAGCAACAGACAAGCAGCAGGAAGTCATAATGAAAAGCCTCAGACAACGATGACATGTTTGAAATGCTCAGTACACAGTAAAAAAAGGCGATATACAAATATTGCAATGATTACCCAACGATATGCTGTGAATAAAGAGACAAATGGAAAATAAATACCAGATTTACAATATATCACTGGTTACTTACTGAAATGGCTACATTCCTCAGTGGAAACTTTTGGGGGGAGATTTCTATGTCTTGTAATTGATGGGTCAATACAAAGGTAACATGGCTTTAGACAACGTGTCACAATGGACACCCCCATTCCCAGATCCCTAATGAAGCATGAAATATGTGGGGTATATTCATAATGAGAATATAAAGCTGTATGCATATTGGGATAAATGTTATTCCTATTATATAAAAAGACATTTAAAAAAAATGTATGCCAAAACGGTCACGTATCACTGTAGGCAAGAAAAAATACGTATTTCTTCTTCCCTTATGATCACTCTGTATCAATTTAACTTTGTAGCAAACATGCAAAATCATGAGGAACTACTAGTTTGTACTTTTGTAAAAAATATGTGAGTTTGTTACCCTTTATGTCTAATCTTGTGCTAACAGTGTACAAAGTACAAAAACTGATGCTTTGTATGGGTTACCAGAACTAAATCCTAAACCACATCCTGGTGAGCTTTTGACTGGGCAAACAGAAAAGCAATACTTTGTGATTTGGTGTGTATTACCATTTTTGGATTAAGTAAAAAGATGCCTTTAAAATGCATATCAGTCTACATGCTTAATAATAATATAATAATATGTCACTAAGAAGTCAATTTTATTATAATGAACTTTATAACCAGACCACTAAGAGACTTATTATAAGCACTGTCCATCAGCAACTGAATCCCCTGAGTCATCTATGAATTAGCAGGCTAATCCTGAATAATATTGGCACTAGCGTGGGTACTGCACACCCTCTGATAGCACAGATTTACTTTTTTTAAACTGATCTGTGCTGGATTTAGCCCCAGGTATTGTAGTTAGGATGCACACCTCTGGTATTGGACCTTCAAGAAGAACATTGCCCCAGAAGAATCGGGAAATCTTTCCCAGTTCTTGGTTCTGATCATTTGACCAAAATGTCAAAGGATACAGAGCCACAAGAGAATGCAAGGGAACCAATCTTGTAACCATATGGTAATCATATATCATATGATCAGTGTATATGTAAGCCGCTGTGTACAATATGCACTCCTGTTTAAGTGTTTATTGTCTCAACAGTTTCTGGTTGCTATGGAGCTTTGATCTGTTTAAATTAAGCTTTTCCTTAAAGTTAGGCTCAGATAAAAAAACATAATATTTAATGTATTAAAACATAATATTTAATAAATTTAATAACTACATTTCGTCCCAAATTTTACATGTGTCTGTGACATATGTGCATGGCTCTTAGTAATTACAGAATGTGTTGCGGACTTTATGATTTTTTTTAAGAAGCAATCATAAAATATACTATAGACGAGGCTTTTGCCTCATACGAACAAATTACTTTATCTCTTACATCCTATGTTTTTCCCATTGTCTCAAAGTATGTGACTTCTGGACTCTGGACCTTTTGACCTCTCAATATACATCAAGTTTGTGACTAGAAGATCATTGTTCTACCAGACCAGAAAAATTGCAAATCTTTTTTATAGTTAAGAAGTCAGGATAATGACAATTATTTATTGACACTAGACAAAATCCCTAAGTAGGCATTATTCATGGAAATAAGTTCCTAAAAGAAATGTTAACTATTTCTATAGTGTGTTAAATGTATTATTTTATTGGTTGGTTTGAACAGTAGAAACTCCCATGCTGGGTTGTTTCTTTTCAATTATGCTAATTGTTTTGCTGTTATAAACTCATGCACAAGGTAAACAATTTAGAACAATAGCCACATTTGATTGTTCTCACACATGTGTCAATAAAAACTCCATCTATAGCAAGCATCTTACAAAGGAAAGTGTTCAACTTTATCACAGTATATATATGTAGACATGACATATATTACACAGGCTGTCAGCCAGGTGCTAGGACCAGGGGGGGTAAATAACATCCTAGGACGCCAGCTAGGACCTTGGTGGCTTGTGTGTGAGCTTGTGTTAAGCAGGTGAATGTAGGAGGGCTAAATTATATGTTTATGGAGTGGGGATGGGGAGAAGCATTCTGTGTGTATTTGAGTGGGGGGGTTTATACTGTATATGTATATGTGGGGGTCAGGGGGTGCAATGGATGCTTGTGTGTGTGTGAGGAGGGGGGTATCTGCCTGGTAGGTAAGGATGGGAAGGGGGTGCAGAGTGTTTGCCAGTTATAGAAAAAAATGCAATGCGGGTTATCCAATAAATTGGTGATTCTCAGCTAGGGTTCCTCCGAAGTTTGCTAGTTCCTTGAGCATTGAGCAACTTGTGCCTCTTAGGTCATTTACCACTGACACCAATTATCTTTTTGGGTATATGTAAGGGTGACATTCTTCTCACTGGCTAATAATGTATGAGGAATAGATCCCACAGACCAACAGGTAACATACCATAAATTGGGCAAATTATACACATTTTCAGGGGTTCTCCTGAGGACCTAAAAGTTATTTTAGGAGTTCCCCAATGTTAAAAAGAAGTGTTAGGCTCCTGGTGCATTTAGGTGCCACTGAAAATGAATGTTTTGCACCACCAAACTTCCATTTCTGTGCAGTGGTGATGTAAAACCTGCCTTAAACATCTTCAAGGCTAGTAAGTTGGAATAATGCACACTAAAATGTACATTTTACTATGCATTGCTGCAAATCACCGAGCTAAGTGCAGTGCATTGGATTGTGGTGCAATTCATGTGCAATTTAAATGGTTCCACAATATTAACGCACAGCAACACAACAACCTGAGAAAGGTCTTGAGCAGCAAACAAACAGGCAAAGAGGACCAGGCTGGAATGACTGTGGCTTTAGGTAAGTAGTAATAGGGTTTGGATTGTTGATTTTTCATATTAGCAGTTAGTTAGAGAAGGGTGGGAGAGAAATGTGGGTGGAAAGTTAATAGCTTGTCCAGAGATAAGATTTTCAAACTTGTTGGAAAGGACTTAGCAACTACTGTTACATAGTTACTAAATTGGGTTTAAAAAAGTTCAAGCTCAACAATAGATAGATAGATCTGCAGTTTGACATAAGCTGTCGATTCTTTTAATCTTTTTGGGATAATTTTATTATTATTAACAGGTGTATGTGACCTGTAGCTGACCTTCTTTTGACTAGTATTTGATCTGGGTCAAGTGGGTTTTGCATTGTCATTGACTGGCATAGGTGTGCAAGATTAATTGTAGAATGGTAGAGCTATTGTCAATCCCATATGGTTAAATTGCTGCAACATGCCCCATTAGCCAATCGTACAAAATATGTAAAAACATATTTATTTAATACACATTTAAAGAGACGTCACATAACAAACATAAGGCAATACCTCCTAATATCTACGTTCACTCTTATATTTATGGGCCCTGGAAACCCTGGACAATGGTAAGTATAAAGTGCTGATGTAGTTGGATGCACTGCTCCCAATGAGGGAACCTTTTTTCATGTATGGGCATTGTTTACTGATCATTATGGGGACTTTTTCTCCCCTGTATGTTTATCCATTTTGAGCCTTGTGAGTATCATTATTATATATTTTTTCATAAGCATCTTGTTTATTATTTCTTTGTACTACAGTCCAGGTCTAAGCAGCATTTGATATTTCTTTGGTATGTCTTCATTATCATTCCATATATTATACTGTATATTATGTACTGTTTACTGACTATATATTAGTATATATTTTTAAATATATATATATATATTAGGTATACAGGTAGTCCCCAGGTTACATATGAGATAGTGGCTGTAGGTTTGTTCCTAAGTTGAATTTGCATGTAAGTCGAAACAGATTCATTATTTAAATAAAAGCAATTAGGACAGATGTTTGTCTCAACATAATATTAGGCAGTGTGGTGTCAGTTACTGTATAAAATCCTTACTGTGAGTTAATCACAAAGCAAAAAAAACTTTCCCTATTTCCCGCAGCGGTGGAATATCAACGCCGGCCACGGTAAATAGGGAAGCAACTGCAAGGGGGCGGCACCGGAACTCCAGCGGCTCCGGTAACGGTAGTTCCTAACGCCCCCTGGCCGATCTGCTGGTTGCTGGCCGGCATTAGGCCGGATCAGAAAGGGGGCATTAAGCCGGAACGAACTACTGCCTAGGCCGTATCTGGCTTAAAGGCTGGAGTTTGCGGACCCCTGATCTAGCAGGACTGAAGAGGAACTACACTCAAAACTTAAAAAACAAAACAAAAACACACTTACCTTTAATTCTGCAGGGCAGTCCAATCACTCCGGGGGTGTCCAGCATCGGGTCCCATATTGTCTTGGCATATGTCCCGGAGCCGGCGCCGCCATCTACGTCTTCTTTTCCGGGTTCTTCATCCTACGTCACCCGACCCAGGCACAAGATCAGGTGATGTAGAATGAAAAAAAAAATTTCTCATTGAGCAAAAAGGCTCCTTCTATGCCTAAAAGGCTCCTGGGATGCGTGACGTAGGTTTCCCGGGAGGCTTTGCACTTCCATTCATTCTCGACTGCCTAGGCGGCTGAGAATTAGGGTGCAGTGCTGCACAATCTTTTTTTTCTTTAAAAAAGTGTGTTGCACTTAAAAAAAAAAAAGAAACAATTTTTACTCTACATTCTGTAATTTCATACAAAAGGGTTCTCTACCCTTTTATGTAAAGTGAAAATTCTGAGTTTAGGTACACTTTAGAAGAAAGAGAGAGGTGTCCTTATTTTAACTTTACATAAAAGGGTAGACAACCCTTTTATGTAAGATAAAAATTCTGTTTGTTGATGTTTTTTAAGTGCAACATCTTTTTCTTTTAAAAAAAAGTGTGCAGCACTGCCCCTTAATTTTCGATCGCCTAGGTGATTGAGAATGAATGGGAACACAAAGCCTCCCGGGATACCTACGTCACGCATCCGAGGAGGCTCTTGAGTGCTTTTTCTGCGCATGCCCGAGCATCTCAGACATGAGCAGAAGGAGCCTTTTCGTGAAAAGAGAAAAATTTGAGCAGTGTTTGCAAGTATTTTTTCCAACCTATGTCACCCAATCTTGCGCCCGGGTAGGGTGACGTAGGAAGAAGAACCCGGAAGAAGGGGCAAAAATGGCGTCGCCGGCGCACCAGCTTTGAGACGGATGCCGGGACGACACGGGACCCGATGTAAGACACCTCCGGACCGATTGACTGCGCTGTGGTAATAAAGGTGCTTTTTATTTTGTTTTAGGCGCTTTTCAGCTTAGTTCCTCTTTAACACATAAGAGGTCTGCATTTGTTGACATGTATTTAGGATTAGGTGAAGGGGTCTATGTAGGACAGGACTAGGATGGACAGGTAGAAATATGTAGCCCAGGATAATAATAGCAAGTAAAGCTAGGATGAAGCAGTGTGGTACCTCAGCATACTCCCAGGTGAATTGTTGGGTGAATGTAGCAGGTGTACATGTATGAAGTGTGTGATATGATGCAGAGCTCTGTGACAGGGTGACCTGTGTGACTTGTCAGCCTCCTCTGTACACTATGAAGGAGGTGTGGTGTTGGCACCCTGTGCACGGGGGAAGTGGCAGAGCACAAGAAAACTAAAGACAGTAGGATTAAAAATAAAAGCAAGAAGGAATTGGGAGGAGGAGGAGTTGGCAGGAGGATTGAACGGGAGGGGAAGAGGCCATGATCCGGATAATGATCTCACGGCCCGGCTGCCAGCGAGAGTTGCAGCCCCTATGAGTGACGGTGTGTCTGCAGCACTGACAGGCAGACTCGGAGCCACTGACTGACACACACCGACTGACACACTGACTGACACACACCGACTGACACACTGACTGACAGACACTGACTGACAGACACCGACTGACTGACAGACTGACCAGCAGCAAGCAGGCTCTATCCATCTATCAGCCGTCCTTGTCAGGGAGCCCGGGGACACATCTGCTTGGAAGGACAGCACACAGCGGCAGCAGGTAATGGGAAGGATGGCCGCCTTGTACCGGGCATGACTTGCATCACCTTTTGTTGTAGCTCAGCCCCCCCATCCTCATCGTGCTGTTACCCCCCCATACACATTGCCGGGAACTTTCAGTCATGCAGACGGATCTAGGTGGTGTGGGCGGCATAAACAAGACGTGCTGCGTTGTTATGAACTTTGCTTATGGAATCATCTGTGTGCATGATTTGTTGTATGCGGGGAGGGATATATGGGGGGTGGGGGAGATCTTCCATGTCCAGGCTGCAGGATGCCTATTCCCCAGGTGATCGCCATCCCAGGAACAACATACGCATTTTGCTGGCAATGAAGTTTGCAGGGAGGGCACAGTGAACTTGGCACATTGTTTCTGCTCGTTATTCCCCTATTTCATTCCACAGCTAGTAAGGTATTGCTGGGATCAGAGACAAGGAGCCATGGGGTGTGTATGTATGGATCTATGTCTTCTACCAGGGCCATGAAATGCCAGCCTGGCCATCACCCACATCACAAGAGGATAATCAGGGGTATAAGGAAGGAAACATCTAATCTGATTGTTTTATAAAGATAATCAGAGGTATGGCACCATTACAATGTAACAGTATTGTTTTGTTTATTTTAGAAATATCAGGAAATAAAAGACTACATAAGTAGATATATAACAGTGTCACATAATAATGCTTTTCTAAATAAATAGGATCAGGAATTATGGATATAGGAAGACAAGTATTGGTGTTCAATAATGCTTTTTAATAGGTAATATCAGGAATTTGACTTCAGGTATGGACAAATATGTTATTAAAGAATATGAGGAAGATAGATTACAGATAGAAGTGGAGGAAACCTCTATAAAGTACAGGTAACATAGGAGTAAAGTAGAATCTGCAGACTATGCAATGTAAGGGGGGGGGGGGGTATTTGTACATGTGCTTTGTATATTAAATATATAATATGACATTCCCATGTATGTAATGAATGGATTAGGACATGATGCCTCCACTGATGGTTAGCATGGGTCCAGCATTGGCACTGACACACTGGGAGTTTCTTTGCAGTGCTGTACAGCCGATAGTGACATTTCCTTATTCCATTTAATCACTCCTGTGTCATGTTTTACCATAATGGAAAATAGCTCTTTATTACCTTGAGATGAACATTTAGGATCATATTTGTCATGCTGCCTCTGAAATTAGATATATACACACCTAAGCTTGCACCTTGTGAACAACAATCTGGTTTTAACATGCTTACTTCCAACAAGCAATAGTTATAAGAAGCATCTATTTATTTCAGCATGTTGAATGCAGCCTAGCTAACCAAGTGTGTATGGAAAAGTTTCAGAATAAGATGACCATATACAAATGTGTGCGCTACAAAATATTAGTCCTCAATATGACTCCAGAGAGATCTCTCTTTCACCTGACATGCACATTCATTGTTCTTTGTATTTTTGGCAAATCCCAGTGGTACTCCTAGAGGTGCTATGCATTGCTAGAAAATCTCTTGTGTATGATCAGCTAACAAAGAATCAGACAGAAACATCTAATTTGGTGATATCAAGTCACCAAAATACTCTAACTACAGATACCTCATAAATAGTTTGGTACACAAATGATTCAGACTGTATGTGCCCTTGTCCTTACATGATGTGCACAGTAGCATGTAGCAGGAGAAAACAGGGCTGCATTAAACCGTAAACACAATGCTAAAGGATTCAAAACAAGGCTGTAAATACACTCCCAACTTTACATAAAGTGCTGTCCATTGGGGTTCAATGTGGTGTGGTGTTAGCTGCCATTGTTACACTATGATCCTTGGTAAATATGTATAGCTATGGCTTGATTTGGTTATTCCATTCAAATACCCTACATAAAGCTTTTTTTAGCGCGTATTATAATAAACCATATAATTGAAATTGGGTGATCCAGCAAATCTGCAATGGATCTGGTAGTCCAGGATTAAAAGCATTTGCTAACAAATATCAAATGAATTTGAAGAAATCCATTCCAAGTTTGCTGGATCACACAGCTTCACTGGAGAAAGTGTATTCTCTCCAGCCTTGGAGAGCTTTAATAAATCAGCCCCATCTAATAACAGAATTAAACATTCTAGGTACATCCTGAATTATCCACGGCCAGCATGCTGCAGATTAGGACTGTGTAGAAGTAGAAATCTCCCTGCAGAGGGCAAACATATCCCCTCTCAACCAGACCCATAGCATTGCTCTAGAGCTCTAGCAATGGCAGGGGGCATGACAGGTCTCTGCAGGGTGACTACTGCTTTCTGCAAGTGTTCTTCTCTACAGCATGCTTTCCGATGACAGGCCATGGCTCCTTTCTAAAGAAAACAAAATATAAGACTTTGCAGACCTTTCCAAGAGTTTTGTTGTAATGCAGATTCAGATTGAATGTTTTTTTGTACTTTAATGTATTAAAAAATACATAAATATTTAATGAAACTTCACCAAATATACATGGATTCATGATATATGTCAGCTTGTTTTAGGTTTAGTGTTCGCTCCCCTTACTTCTGTATGAAAGCAGATACTATGTTGTCATAGATCATCATGGCTATTTAGGTATGGGTAGCAGGGACTGAGGCTGAGCAGATGAGAATACAGTAATGTAAGCTATGCAGGGTTATCAGACATTCACTGCTCTGAGTTAATAAAGGCCAGCCTCACACACAATTACAGCTCAGTTTTGTGGCTGCTAGAAAGTTGAATCTTGTGTGCCGTTATATCTCTTGGGGGATACCAGCAGTAACAAATTCCCTTATGAATTCCCAGTTCCATCCTTCTGCTATAGGTATTACAAAGGTGAAGGCTGGCGTATTGCTTACTTGATGGATTGTGCTTGTTGCAAAAAGAAAGAATAACTAGATAGGTCTGCTGCAAAAAAGCGATGACTTAGTGGGTGCAGAGACACAGAGGAGACCTTGGGAACATCCAGTAAAATCTCCAGGAGCAATAGGAAGCTTGTGGGCAATTCAAATATTGTGGTATGGTCATCCAAGTTCAAACTTAGGCATTTTATGAAAGTTTACGTTTTCCTGAACTGTAAGAAAAAGCAAAAAAGATGAATGGAAGAAGCGTTTGGTATATTGGTATTTGAAGATAAAGATCTATAAAGGATTCATAGCCCTGAAATCATTAATACATCAGTGAATGTATTTTCACATGCAAGCAGTGTATATAAATCTGACCAGTCTCAACATTTATAGCAGAGATAGAATGTGGGAGAAAGTAGTGGTAAAAGCATTCCAATAGAGAGGTGAGCTTACCACTGTCATGGGTTGGTTCAGAGGAAATGGGTTAAGTGATAACTGGTCAACAAACTGAGAACATCTAGAAGCAGAAAAAAGGTACAGCTGGGGAAATTCTCTGGACTGTATGTTATTATTGCAGTAAAATTTGTTTTTGTTTTTTTTCCTTTTGGATGGATTTCTGCTTTAGGGGAGTTCAGTTCATGCATTTTCTTCAGCTGAAAATTGAAAATGGTGACATACCCTCACTAACTTGAATATCATGCTACTGGAAATGGTTAAATGATGTAAAATGCAGTGAGACCCTCTGTGCAGAAACCTACGCTTTAATATGTTTACATGACTAAATCAGTAGCTCTGCTTGAAATTTAGATATTTACATTCAGCAGAAACCACATAACAAATGACTACATAGGAATCTTTACACATCTCCCTAGGAGTACATAACACAGGACACAGAAAGCAAAGCTTGACATATACCTACAATTTAGGGTCAAGCGGGGCCAATAGTACAAGAGCAATGTCGGGAGCTCACATTTCTGGAAGAATGGGGTAAATCTATGCATCTGGCAGGCGGTGCCATTTTTTCAATATTCATGTACCCATGATATTCCCCTGTGTTATTTATATCTTGGTTCCTGTACGCATTGGATTATTACTGACACATGGGAAGAACTATTCCAAAGCTTACTATAGATATTAAAACACATTTGTTAATATTTTTTTGCATGGATTGGTGTCATGAGTATTTTGTAATGGTGAAATGGATTAGGGTACCTTGTTTTAAGTAAAGAGGATTATTAAGGATTAAGTTGGCATCTTTATGTCCAGCCTGTAATTGTGAGCCTGTCTGTGTTCATGACCATTAGGTCTTTGTATCATTAAAATGTCATATTGGGACATGTCAGCTTGAAATGTTGCTATTACATTTGCATAATAATAAATCAAAAGCATTTAGATAATGTATAGGTCACAGTTTTACATACATTTGAAATCTAATACATCACAGTTGCCAACATTTGAAAATAATTTACAATATAATTTTCCTGTTGAGCTGGCAGACCTTAGTTTGTAACAAGAGGCCAAAATGGATCAAGATATGGCTTTAAGTAGTGTTATGCCTTCAAAGCAAATATCCATCAATCTGCTGACTGACCTGACTTTTTTTTAAACATAATATGACAACCTTGGCAGATTACGACATTGATGTTATAGAATCCACGTGCTAAGCTGTTAAAACACAAACACACAAAGTGAAGAAGTAAAGCTTCAGAAATTAAGAAATAATTAAGACATGACTCATATCCCCTAAAAGGATTCTAGCCCAGCACATTGGGCATATGCCCTGCCATCCTCATAGCAAGATGCCCGTGAGAGTGCAGGCCAGCTGGTATGGTGATACTGCACAATATTCCCTTGAGCATTTATGGGCTGTGTTAAATGAAAACATCCAACTCTCCAAACACTTGCCTAGCCCTGAAAAGCAATAGGCCCTCCTGTGCATTGCAAGCATTGAGAAATGTGCCAATATGAAAGGTTTTTAGCTTCTAATATTCTAACTTGCTATCTCTTCCCTGTTGAACAAGTATAAAAGATCCTGTGGGTCTTGTATCATTCACTACCACAAAGAATTGTTCTGAAATTCTAACATCATTCCCCTTGACTGTTTGTTATACATCCACCATGCAAAGGTTTAAGGGGTGCCGCAACACATTTAGCAGAAAACACACTGCAGTGTGATGGCAGAAAGGTCCAGTATGGCCACTTGTGGTACCTGTGCCACCTAATAACATATGGGTGTTCACACCCTACAAACCCGACCCGATTTTTGTCTCACAGCACACAACCACAAGTTTGTACTGGTGTATGCATTGTGATGTGTTTAAACAACATATGTGACACTATTGCAGGGACGCACACCCTTTGGAAAAGAGTGGGCGAACCCCCCAAAACAGATGTACAAAATGATTATCCAAAGCGCCCGCATTTATTATTATTATACAGTATTTATATAGCGCTGATATATTGGGCAGCGCTGTACAAAGTCTATAGGTATGTCACTAGCTATCCCTCAAAGGGGTTTACAATCTAATGCATAGTTATAAACCCAGCCTTAAGTCTATGTAAATGTTTATATCAACAAATGTTAAAGGTCCTGTGGTATCATTGGGGGTCACGTGACTGCTTGGTCATTATTTTCTCCTCACAGCTTGGGGGGTGAATGTACAATGGGTCTTCACAAACCCCTGGCACTTATTGGGGAAAGGTTTGTAGGTGGGTCAGCATGTGATGTGTCTGGCTGACTAAAGGACTACATGCCCGCTGTGCTTTTACATGGCATCCTGCTGTTGCTTTCGCATGACTGCCCTCACTATGGTGGATGTGAACCCATGGGTAATATGATAAGAAAGGAACAGAAAGCATGACAGGACCAGCAAGTATTTCTTGCTTTTTAAAAAACAACCCATGAAATTTAGGATATAACAAGGATATATCTAAGCTACACTTTGGAAAAACAAATTGTGGTCTTCAGTTCCATCCTGCAATTTAAACAGAAAAAAAAAAACATTTTTCAGGGAAATTTAGGGATTAAATGTTGTGTCCAGCAGAATGCACTAAAGTACTTGGAGTGTGTGCTTTTTATTTGGGAGAAGTTTGCATTTCATAATTGGGCAATTTATTCTTTGACTGGCAGAAACCAGAGGAGCTTTGCTCGTGTAACTAGATGGTCTTTTCCTTTCTTCTGGGTTTTTGAGTGGGAGGGTTTATTGTTGGGTGCTTATATGATTGACATACGATATGGACTTCCTATTTGGTCCATTGGTGGATACCACATGGGGCCCCAAGGATGTCAGTGATGGTGTCATGCCAAAGGGCAGCAGGAAGAATATTCAAGAAATGGGCCTGAACTTGATCACCAGTTGTTACTCCCAGAAAAGGTGTTTAATGGCAGACAAAGTAAAATGGTTTTTGGATTTTTTATTTATGTGTGAATGAGCAAGAGGATGGGAAGGGTTTCTACAATTGCCAGAGTTCAGCTGTAAAATGAAAATGCGTCAGAACAAAGGTTCTGTACTGTGTCAGAGCAAATGGTTGCTCAGCTTTTTTTTTGTCATACATAGTAGTTGGATTTATGGACAAGATAATAAGCTGAAGTCTACAGGGCCAAAAACTAAAAAGGTGCACAGACAGTTCTTTAGTTAAATAACTTATGAATCGTTTTGCGAGTCTTCAGGGGATAACAGGTAATCAAAAAATAGAATATGATGCAGGTATACGACGATAAGTTGGCCACAAAAGTTTGTGATTGTACAGGGAGGCACAAGTGACCTAGTTTAGCATATAATTTGAAGCTGGCCTTGGTAATACTTTCTTAGAGCTATAGATAATATACAGTCGCAGAAAAAAAAAACTTGTAATTCACAGGGAATGCTCTGAATTTCTGCATGCGTACCTTTACTGAACAAACTGTATGTACAGCCAAGGTTACTGCTGGCAAAAGTATGTGAATATCAATGATAATGACATCTTGAAAGAGGGTAATTGAAACCACATATTCTAGTGATTCAAGTACCAATAATCTACAGCCCTACTGGTGCTGTACATAAAGGGAGGTTACTACAAAAAAAAAAATCATCCCAATGCTAAAACATTTGAAAGGAAGTATATGGCTATGATCAGAGGTGGACATAGTGGTTCCTGCATAGAACCCGAGCTGCTTGGCCACTCACACCACTGAGCAGGTTCTTATGAACCAGCATTTCAATATTTTTTAGCAGCAAGGAACCAAACTGCCATCCGGATCCATTCTGTATTGGCGGTTGCAATTCAATGGTATGAGGAAGCAGTAACCACACTGCTGCCTTATCACCTTTTCTCTCTCTCCCTCTCTCTCTCTCTATTTATATATAAATATATATAAACAGTACATTTTAAATATTTTAGTGAGCGTGAACTGTAAGTTACTATTGGAAATATTACTGCTTGCAGGTAAGCTTTATGTAATTTCTGATCATTGTGGGGAAGGAAGAAAGGATACGAGGAGGATCTCACTTAGAGGTTATTTATTTAATATACAAATTGTGGTTGGTGTTGTGATCCATCTGCATGCCTGTTTCAGGTGTGTGACTGCATCTACTGACACCAAACGATCAGCTGAAATACAGACATTTGGAATCATTTACAGCGAGTTCAGCAATTGTCTCTTACATCCTTTCCTAGCGGGCGGTTTACTTTAACATCAAGGAGTAAATCAGGTATAAGTATTCGGGGTATATGCAAATTTCCCCATATTTTACCTCTTAAAACACACTGCCTGTGCAAAAAAATAACTGTTTTCACCTTACTTTATGACTTGACAATACTGCTCCTTTTGACCCCTTTTATCCTAGTGAATATTGTTACAGGAACCAAAAGTGAGAAACAATCCAAAATTTGCCACCAGCACATGGTTCCAGGTCAGAGAAATCTTCCAATGGGGACACTTGTTCGGGGACAACGTTCTTAGGGACTATTTGCACCAAATGGTTTTGTGCCTTGAAATGCATTCACACATAAAATAGGTGTTGTAGTGTTAGGAAGCACACTTGTGTTTTGGAAGTTTCTCATAACTGGCAATACCATGTGCTGTGGCAATACAGATTTTACTGCCACACACAAGAAGGGCCCTAAACAAAAGTTTGAGGAGGTCTCTAGTGTCACATTGTGTTTCTATGGGGAGACACCACAAAAATGTGGGGTTTCAACACCACCTAATATATACAGAAAGAAAAAAATGTATAATACATATGTTTAGTCTTAGATATACTTTAGGGGGTGAGGTTGGGTTTGATCTATGTATCTATAGCCATTTTCCTGAGAGATATTTATAAGTCTTGTTCCATGGACAAACTTTTTCTTTAGATACTGAAGGAAACACTCTTACAGTAACAAACAGAAAAAGTTGAACTCCTGTGAGCCTTCTATTGTCTTTGCCTGCAAAACAGGTAGTGAGGGGAAATCCAGTATATAAGTGTGTGTGATATTTAGATGAAACAGGACCATATAACCCAAAACAATGTGATGTATTAAACACAAAGAAAGCACACAAGACAATAAACTGCACAAAACACAAGCTTCCAGGTAGCAATCATAAAGCTCCAAACTGGCCCAAAAACCCTACTAACAATATAATCCCAAACTTGGGAAGCAGTGCTGGGGTGCTTTTTGGTCCCGGAGGCCTATAGGTTCTAACTTTGATAACATGTTACCCCCACTTGAGCACTCACCTGTGCTCAGGTAACACACTCCCATCATCTCCCAGAAGTCCCTGGGAATATAAGGCCCCACCTGGCAGCACAGTTACCCCAATACAGCAGGCCTCCATGGGCAGGAATTAATAGCCCCTCAATCTTAGACCGGGACCCTGCAATAGTTTCAACCAATGCTTGGTTGCTATACTAATCCCAGCCTCCTTTCCCAATACCCTGTCACTTCCTAAGCCAAAAATGGGGAAAATACACCACCCCTCCATTCCTGTACATATATATCCACTCTGGGTGGGTTTTAGTGATTAGCAGCCATTATTTGTATCTCATTTTAGGCCTTGTGAGGAAACAATTCATTGTCCAGGACATGTCATGTCAGGAATGTGCCTGGTAATCCCCTCAGCCTGGCCTGTGCTCTGCTAAATGTCTGTGATATTTTTGTGTTATTGCTTTACAGGGAGTTTGTGTACAATGTTGTGTCAGTGGAAGTCTGATAGGGGTTGTGGAAGGCTGATAGGGCTTGTCGAGGGCTGTACGGGTCTGATAGGGGTTGTGGAGGGCTGTGCGGGTCTGATGGGGGTTGTGGAGGGCTGTACAGGTGTGATAGGGGCAGATAGGGGTTGCGGAGGGCTGTACAGGTGTGATAGGGGCAGATAGGGGTTGCGGAGGGCTGTACGGGTCTGATAGGGGTTGCGGAGGGCTGTACGGGTCCGATAGGGGTTGCAGAGGGCTGTACGGGTCCGATAGGGGTTGCGGAGGGCTGTACGGGTCCGATAGGGGTTGCAGAGGGCTGTACGGGTCCGATAGGGGTTGCGGAGGGCTGTACGGGTCCGAAGGGCAGTACGGGTGTGATAGGGGTTGTGGAGGGCAGTACGGGTGTGATAGGGGTTGTGGAGGGCAGTACGGGTGTGATAGGGGTTGTGGAGGGCAGTACGGGGTGCCCGGGATGTGGGTTCCTCAGGAAAGTTGCAGGCCGGAGTAAAGTCAGCAGTAGTTGTAAAGTCTCCTCCCGCCAGGCCGGAGTGCTGGGGCCCCTGGGAGTGATTAGGACCCGGCGTGTGTACGGGGGAGGCCGGCCTCATACAGCCGGAGTTTGTCAAGCAGAATCAGGAAGTCAGAGGAAAACACAGACATGTTTGATCACGATGACATGACGGAGGGGAGGAGGAACAGGAACAGGGCCTGAAGCTTTTACCTCCGCACACATTCGCACAACCTACACCCACCCACACGGCGGATCCCCCCCCCCTCATCTTACACCCGGCGCTGCCGATCAGGTAAGCGGTGTGCTGTGGCGGGTTTGTCGCCGTGTTTGGCCCGTCATTACACGGTCCGGACCCGGGCAGAGCGGCCATCGATCGGCTGGACAAACTTTCCAGAGAGAAGGGGAGGGAATAAACATGGCTCCTGTGACTGCTCTCCCCAAATCTCGCCGTGTGTGGAGTGGGGGCCGCTGATCACTGCCAGGGGGTGGCATGGTGTGTATTAGGGGGACCGGGGGGTACACGAGTGGGTAAAGGTGTGTGTGATCGGCATGTGTTATGTACACGAGTTGGGAGAGCTGTGTGATCATCATGTGTTACGTGCAGATCATAGATTGTGTACACGAGTGGGGAGAAGTGTGCGATCTCCGTGTATATGGGGGTATTATCTACACGAGTGGGGGGAGAGGTGTGTGATCCCCTGTGTTGTGTACATGAGTGGGGGGAGAGGTGTGTGATCCCCTGTGTTGTGTACATGAGTGGGGGGAGAGGTGTGTGATCCCCTGTGTTGTGTACATGAGTGGGGGGAGAGGTGTGTGATCCCCTGTGTTGTGTACATGAGTGGGGGGAGAGGTGTGTGATCCCTGTGTTGTGTACATGAGTGGGGGGAGAGGTGTGTGATCTGTGCTGTGTACACGAGTGGGGGGAGAGGTGTGTGTGATCTGTACATGAGTGGGGGAGGTGTTTATGTGATCCCCTGTGCTGTGTACATGAGTGGGGACATGCAGTGTGGCGCTCTTGCTGCCATTCTTGCAGTAGTGCCATGGCAGAGGGGCTTCTCCTAGTTCCCGGCACTTTCTAGAAGATTATAATTGTCAGCAGCTGCTCATCCGGCATGTAGTGGTTGTGTGAGTGGCTGTACAGGGATCACATATGGCCGCTCTGGTCACATGTGGCAATGTTTAGTTGTGTACAGGACATGGAGAGCTCTCATTATATGATGATCTGGGCAGTGTGGACATTTTTGCTGGGTGTGGATAGTTCTGGAAGTGTTCTGTGCTGGAGGCCCAGCAGTCCATCAGAATGTCTTTGCGTGGTGAGGAATCCTGCAGTGACAGATGGAGAATATGGCCCAGCAGGGTGTCTGTGAATTGTATGGTGATGTGTCAGGGAAGTCACAGCCATAGATTGGATCAGACGGCTGTGACGTTTCCCACCCAGTCCCTCTCATTGTGGCACCACAGGTCCCAGCGTGTGTACCGGGTATTTCATGGCTGTGTGTGGTCACAGGTAATCTAGGTGTGCTGCATTTCACTATAGACGAGTAGTCTGGAGAATATCATCGCATTATCATGTGAATCCTGTGTGGGATTTTGCATCGGGTCACTTGTGACACTACAATTCCCAGCATGCCATGTACTTCACATCCTCCGGATGTCACACGGGTGCACTGTACTTAGTTTTGGATAAATCTTTACATTTATAATACCTTAACCTGTGTGTGCCATGGCATTATTCCTACTCACTTTGTCAGAGGCCTCATTGTGCACTACAGGTCCCAGCATGCTCACCCGGTGCTTCACATCAGCAGCTTGTCACAGGCAGGCCAGGCGTTGTTGTATCTCCCTGCAGGGACAATTGTAAATTTGTTGTGTGATGGAGCATTTGTGTGTCTGGTACTTCTACAACAGGTTGGTATAAAAGGAGACGGAATATGTTGGCGCTATATAAATCTTGTTTATTAGTAAAGGAGACAATATGGCAGCTGCCACCAGTGACCTCCATGAAAAGTTATTTGAAGTCTGTAGAAGGTGAGTGGTGCTGACTTGGTGGGAATAGAGCTGGGCATTGGTGCCAGTGCAGGTACCAGCATACATTGTACTTTCCATACACTTGTGTGCTCTCCTCCTCTGTGTGTTACTATATGAAGTTTACATTGTGTTACTTTCAGCCTGTAGAAGTGTTTAGCTGTGTATACAATGTGTGCCCATCACCCTGGCACCCTCTATCCCAGGAGCTTGCAGTCAGTCAGGAATAGGCTGTTGTTGATGCCAGCACGTGTACCATCATGAGGCAGTGTGGCGTGTGACATGCACCCAGGGCTTTGATTGGTCAGTGCTGTTTCCATGGTTCCAGGTCAGGTAGGGCAGATTTAGACATGATTACTAACATGGCCCACATGGACAAGTGAACGCAGCTTGTGTAACTCTCTGCTGTCCTGTGTCAGGGAAACTATTCACCCTCACACTTCTTATTCATCCTATACAATACACTACAGACAAATGCAGCATGGAACTTACCATTCTCAATCCAACTCATGAATAATATTTAGCCTGTGATACGTACAGGCAAACTTTCACGGGAATGAACTCTGGATTTGCATGGAAACAACATTTGTGGCGTCAGGATAGTACCCTTGGCCACCAGTCACACAGAACAATGTTTGTTCATTCATTATATCAATTTCCCATATCATATAAAGTGCAAATCTATGGATTGTATGTTCCCTTGTTCAGTAAGAGATCCCTACTTAATGTACAGCGCTGTGCTATATGTTGGTGCTATATAAATACTGTTTAATATTAATGTGCTGCAGATTAGGTATTGATTATTATGAACTGATGTCTAAATCATTCCTATGGGGGAATAGGGTATAGCGCTGAATCTGCTATGTATGGGCAGCATGGTGGCTCAGTGGTTAGTACTCTGGCCTTTGCAGCATTGGGTTCCAGGTTCGAATCTCGGCCAGGACACTATCTGCATGGAGTTTGTATAGGTTTTCTCTGAGTAATCCGATTTACCCTTAAAGGATTGTTGGCTTTCCCTTAAAAATGGCTGTATAATGTTTTAATGACAGTATGCTGGGTCTGCTTAGGTTTCTTCCCACTTTCCAAAAGCATGCAGTAAGGTTAATTAGCTTCCCCCAGGTTGACTTTAGACTACATTAATGACATATGTCTATGGTAGGGACATTGTGAGCGCCTGTGAGGGACAGCTAGTGACATGACTTTGGACTTTGTACAGCCCTGTGTAATATGTTGGTGCTATATAAATACTGTGTAATAATAATAATCTGCATCAGTTCCGATTTGTAGTTACAGATCAATCATTTACACTCTTTTCTGAGCTCCTCTCCATTCACAAACATCTGACAGAATGGGGTCATGTAGGGTACATGCAGGGTCACCGGCTCGTACGGCTAAACATTGGTTATCTGGTGTATTATATTTCAGAGAGTGTGCTGGCACCTTCACCAAGCTAAACGGTGTCTGAATGTTGTAATAGTTTTTTGATACCAATGCTGGGTAATTAAACCTTCTAATTCAATGCCTACCATTTATATACCAGTGTGAGTATTGGATCATAGCAGCCTCCACCTTCTCATGACTTCTCTACATGTCTGACCTATGTTAGTGAAGGGGAAATTCATAATACTGAGAAGTAACACACAGTAACAGGTGGTGTATGTGCAGACACCCGTTACATATCCCTCCTCTGTCCATCCTTCTTGAAAGTTATGGCCAAGTACACGTAAGCAGATCTGCTGCCAAATGTGTACACAACCAAAGGGTCTGACTGATTTTTCAAATGTAATCATACAGTCAGAAGTCCTATAACAAGCTTGCATTGGTGTAATATCAGTTCATTGATCGGATTGGAACTACGACTTTATGGTGGCTTACAATTAGGTATATTTTTCAGATTTAATTCAGATCTATTCATTCATTTCCTGGAAATAGGATCAGAAATGTAAATCTTCCCACATGCACTTGGCCTCACTGCACATTAATAATTTTGTCACCTTGTCCCTGCAACAATTCTGTTCTTATTCACCATAGGTGCCCCCAGGAAATACCTGGCCCTTGTGGGTTTGGGGGAGGTTATTAATGACATTGTTAAAACTTCGAACAAAATATTTAAAATTAGGGGCAGGCTACTTTAACAAACCCACACAAGATTTACCATTCCTTATTGAATACAGTGTTTAGGAATCCATATAACTTTTGAGGAAGGTACTTTTTAAAGTAAGTAAAAATTCTTTTTTTGGAATATTATCATCCAAATATGTTTTGGAACTTAAAATTTGCATAGATAAAGTTTTTTTGATCTGTATATTGATTTTGTAGTTTATGGTGTGGAATGGCTTGCTGTACCTCCATCATAGGATACAGAATTTTCCCCGCTGTTCTTGTAGGTTTGCACAGACAACCGGACATTAATTTATTACTTCTTTATGGTTTGTAAAGTATCTGGACCCTGAGATACCAAAGCAGTCCCACTTTGTTATTCTCCATGTCACCATGCTGTACATTTGGGGTCTGTTTGTTGGCTTCTGTTTTGTTTTCCCTATAAAGCTGTGGAAATTGGCAAAACCTTTGTGTCCTCCAAGGAGAACTACTGGGGAGAATCCAAGGGGTCTTTTTATAGACTTCCAATGACATTCTTCCAGTGCTACCTATATTACAAGACTTGTTTAGAATTACAGATACGTTTTATATTACAGTGATTACTGGATTTGGTTTTCTGAAGTTCAGGTTCTAAAAAGGTTACAATGAGGACATGGTCAGTTCAGGTATTTACATTACTTTCTTTCTCTTTTGACTGCTATTTCTCCTAGGCTAAGCTCATGCTGGCCATGAAGGTGCGATGTGGTTATCACTTCCTCATGCCAGGGAACCGCGTCTAAGAACCTGTCCTTAGGGTTTCATGTAGGCAGACTATTTCTTTTGGACCCACAGAGGTCTAAAGGGATTTTTTTATAACCAGTTGCTTGAAAAGTTGACCACTGAAAACAGTTTTGCTGGATAAGGATCTTTGACTTGGGGAAATTATATGTAATTGTTTTGTACATACTAACAGCTTAGTGCTTTCTAGAAATCTTCACAAAAAGTTTCTAAAGTATGGGCATGTGTGGGTGTATGTGTGTATATATATATATATATATATATATATATATATATATATATATATATATATATATATATATATAAATAATCCATTCTATGGGGTAGGGCTTAGGGATGACTGAAAAAGTATAACCCAAATTTTATGGGATCAAAGAAAACTTTCTAATGTTAGGCTGTATCTGTCCTCTACAATAGCAGGTCTGAATTTTAGTTTTCTTGTAGGGTGTAAAGGAATGAATAGCATGGACTCAATTTACTGAAATGAGGAATAATATCCTTGTGTAGTGAAATGAGACGTATGAATACATTCTGGTGTAAGAAGCCTTCTCTATGCACTGGTTTATAGTGTAGGGTATGTGGGTATCCTTTAGTCCCTTCTAACATTACGGTAGTCACCAGACCCTTTGTTTCAACAAAAAAATCCCCAAAGATTATAGATGTAGTTGAGTTACCTGTAAAAGTCCTGAGACTGCTCAGAGTGCCGGCATCTTGGATGTGATGTCTAAAGTCCCAGCAGGCTGGGGAGCTGTCAGAGTAAAAGGTCTATCCAGACACTAGATTGTGTTGCTTGAGGCAATCACTTGTAGTTGTTTCAGGTGAAGATCCAGCAAAAGTGCAGGTGTCCTGTAACTTTATTATGTGATCCACTGGGCCTGCAATACTAGATGATTGATTGCTAACAGGGACTATTGTAGTCTTTGCAGGGTGGTGCCTCCAGCTTGTATCTCACCGTCATATTGGCAGTAGCCAATCAATGTGACTGTACAGCCATTATTCCTAAAGCTGTCATCAAAAATCATCGCAAACAATCAGTTCATATGACAATCATTGATAATCTGTGTAAGGTTTAGTATTGTATAGTAATTTGTTACACTCCTCCCCCAACAGCTAGATAAAAGTTTTGCAGGCAGGACCTTGGCTATTACTTGGGACTAATTAGACTCTCATAGAAGAAGAGAAAGGAGGGTGCTATGTTGGGGAGTTGGCCAGTTAATTTTTTGTAGAGGTTCAATGTACATTGTAAATGAATAAAATCATTTATGCAAAGGAAAAACCTTGCAAATAAAAATGTGAAATATCCTAGCACAGACACCCACCAATAAAACTAATATGTGTTTTATTGTTTTTATTGTCAGCTTTTCAAGTTGATGGCAGGTTCACTTTAATGACCTTAGTTTTATTCTTAATTAGAAGGATGTAATTGATGTGATGTTTCAATAAATTAGCTTCCTACATGTTTTGTGCTTTGGGTTTAAGTTATATGTGTGAGATGTATAACCTCTTGGTTGATTTTATGGTTTGCTGTCTATTGAGTGCAGTAACCAGAAGACATAATATATTCACTTCTATTATACAGCTGCATGGAATGATTTATATTTGGTATCAAAGGGCTCAATCAGGCCAGGATCTCATCCTTCAGTTTCTGTGCACAGAAGCGGTATTGGGGAGATTTTTATGCATTTCCTGTACTGTGATGTGACTTGTAGAAGAATTCATAGCAGTGGGGTTTATGGTTGTCTTCTGGGTACGAAGGCAGATACAACAATAAATATATTTTCAGATTCTAACTTTTGCCACTTTTGGAAATTTGTTTTTGTCTGACTTGGTTGCAGGCATTTCTGCAACCAAGTCATTTCACTTGTTGAAGACTAAAACCTGAAGACCTGAAATGAAGTGATTGTATAAAAGGCTTTAGTTCCTCACATTTTTATGCAATCTTTTTGTTCAACCCACTGAATTAAAGCTGAAAGTCTGCAGTTCAACTGCATCCGAGTTGTTTCATTTAAAATTAATTGTGGTAGTGCACAGAAAAAGGACAATTTTGAGGAAACCTAAATAAACCTGTGGGGACTGGGGTATACAGAGAAACCCACATTACACAGTATTTTTATAGCACCAGCATATTACACAGTGTTGTCCATAGTCATGTCATTATCTGTCCCACAAAGAAGCTCACAATCTAAAATCCCCACCATAATCATATGTCTTTTAATAAAGTCTATGGACAATTTTGAAGAATTAACCTAACTGCATGTTTTTGGAATCCCACACAAACACAGGGAGAGCCTTGTAAACTCCATGCAGATAGTGTCCTGGCCAGGATTTGAACCTGTAAATAGCACTGCAAAGGCCAGAGTGCTAACCACTGAGCCACCGTAACATACAAGATTACACAAACTCCTTACAGATAGAGCCCAGACTGAGATTTGAACCTGGGACCTAGTGCTAGAGAGGAGGAGAGAGTGCTACCTCTGAGACAACCAATCTGCCTGCTGACGGACTGACACGTAAAAACCTTATAAATTATTTCATCAGCACATCAACTTCCTAGTTTTCCTACCCTCCTGAACAGGCCCCTTATTACGATTTGTTAGTTTACAATATTTTTCTAGGCAAATCTTGTTCTGTTTTTGGATAGAGCTGGACAGGGTTAGACTGTCTGTCAGGTTTTTATTGCTATCCGTCCCTGTTGGGGAGAATCACCCCCCCATGTGTACTGGTAACCATTGCGTTGGGGAAATAAAGTGATGGCAGATACTGAGCTGTCTTCATACATGTCTTCTAAAGCAGACACCTCTCCTTGGGAACAACTTCCTAGAGATTCTTTCATTCTGGGAAATTTACTATAGGGTCTTGTTGTTTTTCTGGAACAGGGAGTAAAAGTAAATTTTCTCCAATGGTACGGACTGCAAAAAATAAACTCAAAAGGGTAATAACCTTTCTCTACCTTAACCGAAAATATACATATACATTCTGTATTTTAAGCAATGATAACATACAGACTTTAAATTCAGAATTTTTCAGATGTCAGCACAATAAATTACACGTAGTATTTGCAGATGATTTATGTTCTGATGACTTTAAAATATCAACCAATTTAATTAGTTATAGGAGTGAAGCTTTGTCATGGATCAGAAGTACTGTGCTGCATATCTAATGTGAAAAGTGTCTTTACACATATACCGGTAGTTACATACATACAGACTGGAGATATAATAAATACAAACACTCATTGGCATCAATACTTACAATAAAGTAGAAATAAACCTCATATAGGTGCTGATATCATTGTGATGCAGTAGTTCCTGATACATAGTGCTTTACTAAACTAAATGACGATTATTTAGGATTTACATCTTCTAAAATTTCATATACATCTAATAATAGGAAACATGATTTTACTTTCCCTTAATGGCTGTGTTCATTTGTGCAGTTTCAAGCAGATGCTTTCTACCAAAAGGTGGTAATATGAAAGATGTCAGAAGTATATGAGCCTGGCAAAGTGGAAAGTATGTGACCTTCTGTGCCCTGCTGGCTAGGAATTCTCAGTTGATTTATTTTACAGAACCAGGTGTTAAATACAAAACAACAGGAGAAGATAAATTACATATAAAAGATTTCTTTCTAGCCAGGGCTGCAGAAGAATGTGAAAAAGCTTGGGTTAAATTTATCTTCTAAATCACAACCAAATTATTATCTTGTATTTATATACCACAGACATATTACACAGCGTTTTACAAGGCCTACCTTTTTACAAGGTAGGTGTCCCTACCACATGGCCAGTTTTGAAGGGAAGCCAACTAACCCAACTGCATGTTTTTAGGATGTGGGGGGACATAAGAACTCCTTGCAGATATTGTCCTGGTTGGGATTTGAACCTGGGACCTGGCATTGCAAAGGCAAAAGTGCTAACCACTGAGCCATATGTGCTTCCTGTATGTTTTAATAGGGTGAACTGGAACTAAAAAAAATATAGTGATTTGCTATGTTACAGTAAAAACCAAGAAATGTTAAATTATTCTTATTAACTAGTATATATAAAGTGCCAATGTAATACACAACACTTTACAAAGCCCATAGTCATATCATTAACTGTCCCTCAAAGGGGCTCACAATGTCCCTACCATATCCTGGCTGGGATTTGGACCCGTGACCTAGCGCTGCAAAGGGCAGAAAGAGCCAACTGTGCTGCCCACAAGCTAAGCAGTCCCTGTCCATTGTAGTTTTCTATATTTAATTTCTTCTGAATAACCATGGCACCCTTCCTGGTACATGAGTGCACCTAGGCATACCTGTGCCTACAGCTTCATATCTGCAGAGTGGATTATAAATAGCGATAGTGAGTGTCAATGAGTACTAAGTGAATGGAGCTTCTGATCACCAATTAGGCTTATAAAGCTATGTACACACTTCCAATTATTATCGTTGGTAAACGAACGACGAACGATCCTGCACGATATCGGCGAATGATCGTATAGCACCGATCCTGTACATACAGATAATGACACGATCGTTCGCAGATATTGTACACACGATAGATGCGATCGTTTGAACGATACAGGAAGTGACGTGCACCACAGGAAGTGATCGAACATTCGTTCACCGCGCATGCTCAGACCATGGACGATCAATGAACGACCGTACACACGATAGATGGTCAACGATCGTCGTCCAATCCGATCCGCCGGTCCGGTCGTTCATTTCCAACGACTATCCTCGTTCGTCGGCGCCGTTGGTTACTTTTTTTACGAACGATTTTTGCCCGATCGTTCGTCGTTTATTTCCAACGATAAAAATTGGAAGTGTGTACGCAGCTTTACAGTGCAATAATAACTGGTTGCCATTCTTAAAAAGTCTTCTCACCTTTGTTTTGGAAGCAGAACCATAGATGTGGATTGTAGCTGCTTTTGGTGTTCATATTTTCTGGTCTCTTATGCCTGATGTTTGTCAATCCTGAAGAGGAAATATTGCTTGAACAATTAAAGTGTGATGCAACATACAATCCACAGTCCATAAAAAAAGTTCTATGCTTTAATCCTCTATAACAGATCCAAAGTGCAGGCTATAGAGAAGGACCCCTGTATTGTGTGAAAGCAGTGGTCTCTCTACAGCAGTCCATCAAGTCACTTCTCTTCTCTAAGTTACAACCCATGCATCAGTATATTGATAATACTTCCTGCGGATTGGAAAGATTGTGTCTGTGTCTCATTGGTGGTGGTGGGGGGTTTCATACTGGATGGAGACCACAAAAGTCCACTACTTTTACACATTGATCATTGGTCCTTCTATGCAGCCTGTGCCTTGGGTTGTGGACAGCTAACGGGAATTATTTCACTATTGGTACCAGTATAAATCCTAAATTTTATAGACTATTATTGCATTCTCGTGCCTCCTTCTTAAGCTTCAGTTCCGTTTAAAGTCATTTTCTGACTTTATTTCACCTTTACATAAGGGTATTGCATAGGAAGTAGTCTACAGGTTAACAGTTGCTTAATACAAAATATTGTTTTCCTTTTGTTTTTTTATTACCAGTTCTCCTAAGCTCCTAAAATGTAATCAGACCTATTTTTTATATAGCCCATGTTTGCTATTCGTTTTTTTTCTCCCTAATAGAAGACATTTCATGCACCTTTCATAATACAGGAAGGAAAGCTTTCCACCAGAAGCCTAGCACAATATGCTGCTTCAATTCATTGTGGAGTTCACATTAGCAGGTTGACGTAAGTGAGAAGGACCTCTGTGCTTACATTAGGATTCGTTCCAAGACTTCTTTTTTCCAGCCTGTTTTGAGTTTTCACATTATTTGCAGATGCATTCTTATATGCAATATGTTTACTGCTTTTCTATCTTTTGAAAAAATTTATATACAGACATACATACACATATATAAAAAATGCAGTCTGCATTGTCTGTAAAACATGGTACGTTACCCAGATATATGTATAAAATGTGCTCTCACCTTTATCTATGTCTCTGGACAAACACCAATCTGCTTAATCTAGTATCACCCAGACAGTTGTGGTCTTCCATGTCTGTAATAAACACAACAGTCCAGACTGTCACATCCACCATTTTATTATTATTTATTACCTGGTATTAATATAGCGCCAACATATTATACAGAGATAAAGTCCATCCAAGTCATGTCAAAATCTGATGTCCCTACCATAGTCTTACAGTATGTCATTAACACATTATAGGACCATTTTGAAGAGAAAGACAACAAACCTTTAGGGGAAATCAGATTACTCAGAGAAATGCCATACAAACTCCATGCAGATAGTGTCCTGGCCAAGATTTGAACCTGGGACCTAGCGCTGCAAAGGCCAGTGTTCTAGCCACTGAGCTAACATTGCTGCCTGGTTTACCTCTTCCATTATTTTACCCCCATGTTTTAGTAGTAATCAGTTTCAGTTCCTGTGCAAATGATCAACATGTACAATAAAATGTCTTCTCACTCCTGGCTGGAGTTACTACATAGCACTGATATATTACCCTGCAACTTACCAAGTCCCCCCTCATAGCCACCCATAGGTAAATGTTAGATAGGCTGCTATAATAAATTTGAAGTGGCCTCTAAACTCTGGGGTAACAAATATTCCATAATAAATGTTCCATCCACCATAACTCAATTAGGATCAGGTTTATGGTATTTGTGTGCAGTTTTCCCCCCTCCAGATATTGTCTTGTGAGATCTCCTTTTCACTCCTTCGTCCACTGATGATTTGTCCAGCATTGTGAAACATCTGAATAGTTTTTGCACTCTGGAAATATTTACACACTAATTACATTATATTAAAGGTTCTCTGTCACTAACATATGTAAAAAAGAAGAAATATTGTAAAGCCAACACTTCTAATCCAAAGTGTTAGATTTCTGGTTCCTTGCTGTTCTCAATGGGGTTGATCTGTTGGCTCCTAAGTTACTTCTTTGTTCTGTAGTGATGTAGGGGGTCACCAAGTGCAGACCCAGTTTGGTAGCAGGAATCCTAAACGTACAGAAGTATTGAATTCTAAGCAGTCTTTGGATGACAGTCTTTTCATTTTAGCAGCATAGACAGTGTGGGGTGGGAGAAGTGAGTATTTTAATGTTTTATACTTGTTTAGACTTTTTTTAGTGACTTTTACCACAAGGTGAACTAAGATTTCCTTTCTCCCAATAAGGTTAGCAATAAAAAGCAGAGACCATTCATATGTTTCATTGCTCTTGATGGCAGGTTTGTGCAGAACTCTGGCTTTGTCACAGGCTTATGACAAACCTTTTACAGGTTTGCCTTGAGGACTAAGAATTCTGAAAGAAAAGCTTATTGCGCACCTTTTAACAAACATTAAAAAATGTCAATGCCATGCATGCCATTGTTTAACATGTTTTGAAAATTCTTCTTTCCTTCAACATACTGCATTGAATTGTGTAATTTAACCTTGGACAACCGCCTCGGTTTTAGTAAGCATTTTAAAGTAGCAAGCTTACTGTAGGAAAAACCTTTCCTCTCTGCTTGGCTTTGTATATCTTTATTTTGGTGAGGTGGAATATGGAAAGAATAGTGGATGGAAGATTTGGTGAACATTTTGTAAATTTGTCTTTTCAAGATAATTACACCAAAACAAATGCTGGTACTTGAAATTGGATTATCTCATCAGATCCTTGTTTGCAGGGTTTTGCTTGTTTTTGATGTTTAGTACCACCCGGCAGTTTCCAATAACCACCCAGGTTTTTGGGTGTTTTATAAAGAGTTGGGTCACAATACAGGGGCTGCCTCCCACCAGGTTGAACATTGATATATAACTTTAGAGTTTTGTAAAAATTAGTAAACCTTCCAAAAATGTGCATCCCCACCCCCACCACCCTATCTAAGCCACCCTTCCTTCTCCACCCTTCTATGCCACCAGGCATTATATGCAAACTTGCATAGAATTCTTGTCCAGCCCAATGACCAAATGATATTACTTTTTTTGTAATATGATTTCCCCGTATGATGAGATGCAGAAATCTAATTTTTGATAAAATTAAAAATCTATAATTGATAACTTTTTTATGCCTTGTAGCACAACCGGTAACACAACATTTTCCAGGAATATCTGACAGAGTTTCTAAAATATATCAGGCTGATAGGAGATAAAGTGATCACCCACTATATGAATACACCTTGTTGTTCTTGTGTTGGATCCAAAGTTAATACCTTCATTAGATACTTTAGATTTGTGCTACATTGACCAAAAGGTAAGGGTCTACATAACTGCATCTTACATTGCTGCCCTCTAATTTTGCTGTAGGTTTTAAGGAAGCCACAAACTTATTAGTCCACAAATATCCTGATACCTGCAAACTTATTATTGGGGGGTATCAATGACTGTTGCTCTTAAGCTGGCTTCATTCTTCAGAGGTGGGGATAGAGACATTTCGTTATAAACAATTTTCTTTTAAAACCTTTGTATGTTTTTTGTTCATTTAAAGATGTGCCCCACATTTCTTAAATTCTTCTTCTTTCTTTTTCTTAGGCACGTAACCTCTAATGTCTACGCCAACAGACCCGGGTGCCATGCCTCACCCCGGGCCTTCACCTGGACCTGGGCCTTCACCAGGCCCCATCCTAGGACCTAGTCCAGGGCCTGGACCTTCTCCTGGTTCTGTACACAGTATGATGGGGCCTAGCCCCGGTCCTCCTGGTGTCTCTCACCAACTGTCAAGCATGAGCACAGATTATCCGCCAGAGGGCATGCATCAAATGCACAAGGTAAGAAAAATCAGTACCTCAGGTAATAAAATTGACACTAAAATGTTTACACCATGGTGTACAGTTGCTGTAACTGCTTGAATGTGTTAGGTGAAGTTAGGCTCAAATGTAATGTCCGTCAAAGACTTCCCTGTCCACAGTGCAGTGATTTAAATGCGGAATGATCAGTGTTGCCACTATTTTACAGGACATGGACCAGCAGTATGGCTGGCAGAATTACCAGGTAATAAAAAATAGGCAGCACAAGCAATATAAACTACAATGTTAATATTAGTTACAGACAGTATTTTATGTTTCATTTATTCTTGCATTCAAAGTTTCTTTTTAATCATATAGGCAGAGTGACTGAAATTGAGTGTTTGCCAAGACTTTGCTGGTTCTAGTTCAGTGACTTTCTTAATGGAGACGCCGGGGTCCAGGATGGTTGACTTGAAGCACACTGCTTCTAATGAAGGAAATTGAAGCCGCCACTAATATCCTCTCCTTCAGAAACAAAATGCTAGTTGTGTGGCTGCCTTTTTAAATCCTTGACATAGGTATCTTCTAAAGCGCTTCCCTAGAACAAAGACCCCTGAACAGATATGTAAATCTGGAGTTAGTACTGTATTAGTTCTGTGACAAAAGTCTAGCATCTTTTGAGAAGGGTTGACAGTGACAACCTTCAAGTCTTTGTCAAAATAGGTTAACTTTTAAAAATCAACTTATCAATGGCCACTTTTTTTTAATGTCCTAACCAGTTTTCGTTCAGCGTGAAAGGCAGTGGTGGTTGGTCATTTGGGCTTCTCTGTACGTTGTTGAGTAGTTCAGGGAAATGTGAAAAGAAAGGGAAAAGGCTTTTTTTTTTAGCCTTTGGAGAAAATGAAGTGATTTGTGATCTGATGCTTTACAGATGGCTTTCTTACTTCTGACTTCTTTTCAGCCCCCCATGGAGAGCATGCACGATAAAGGAATGTCTGATGAAATGCATTGTGCTACTATGAAGAGCTCAAACATGAGGCCTCCACATGCTGGTATGGGTCCTCCCCAGAGCCCAATGGATCAGCACAGTCAAGGTACATGCTTACTCTGTGCCTCACCTGTTGTTGTCATGAAATTGCTGTATATATATAGAAATGTCTAATTTGAGAAAAACTAATATGGGACCGGAGTTCTCATATTTTCTGGTGGAACATAATCAACCAAAAACTTTGTCTACAGCAAGCTTGATTTTTCTTTTGTGTTTAAAATAAAAGAGTTGACACCACAAGTGTCATGCCACAAGTATCATGCTTTGACTTTCTTTGCATGGATTGCAGAAAAGCTTCGATATATTCTTAGCATGCATTGCAGTGCTTATTTGTCCTTTTTTTAATGGACTTTTCATGCCAACGAAAGGCCTGCTTTCCCTCCAAATCCCTGCTGCCTTAAAAGCAGAACAGGTTCTTTATTGCAGAAGGGACTTCCTATGTCTCTTCTGCAATAAAATAATCCTACCTTCCTGTCCACAGTTTTTGTAACTAAACTAATTTCCTTGCCCCTTTCCAAAGAGTCCAAAGAAATTTTGTCTACTTTGAAGATATTTTTTGATATTCCATGAACAGAAGTAGGGGACTGCAAAATGAAGAAATACCTAATTTAAGAGGAACTAGGTGATTAAGTATCAGTTAAAAAAGTAATTAGGCCATCCCACCACATAGTGGTTGGTATACCTACAGTAGATTGTGCAGAGGTATATTGGCAAATTGTGATGCATAGGGGAGTTTCATTTTTTTTCTTTCAAATATAGGAAAATGTCTTCAAAATGGAAGAATTTAATTGGCAGAAGTCATCTTCAGGGATGATCACACGTCAGAAATATATATGTTAATGCAGAAACATAGACAGCTGAAGTTACATACAAGTATTTGACATTTCCTCTAAAAGTGAAGCTTTGCCACATCATCTTTTAGGTTCTAACCCCCTATTAGACTTTGTATATTATGATGTAAAGAGGATTTGTCAGGAGCAGTCTAGATGTGAATATACCCTGTTTCCCCGATTATAAGGCACTGTCTTATATTTTTTGAAATGCCAAAATATGCCCTAGGTCTTATTTTCAGGGGATGTTATATTTTTCCATGAAGAAGACTACAGTACACATTTATTGTTGAAAGTCACTCATCATCACTCATGTTCCATTGATTGTCCCCTTCTGATCACTC
>NC_092860.1:34847015-34865054 GCF_032062135.1 Pyxicephalus adspersus
TGATTGTCCCCTTCTGATCACTCTATGCAATGACTGTCCCCTTCTGATCACTCCATGCCATTGATTGTCCCCTTCTGTTCACTTACTGGTAATTAAGTGTAGGGATCTGCGTTAGGGCAGGGATCTCTGTTAGGGCAGGGATCAGCAGCTTGCTTCCTGGTGCAGAATGCCCGCTTGTTACTTTCAGTTTCACTCTGCACTGCAGCCAGGAGCAGAGACTGGCCACTGGCTCCTATGTAAGATCAGGGTAAATGCATCTTGGACCTCCATGACTCACTTGCCAGTTCTCCAGTTGTCAATCCCCGGACAATTTGTGGTAGGTGCAAACCACTACAGGATTTTATGGTAAGAATAATCAGTTCTCAGCTCCATAAACTTAGATTAAGGTAAAATATGACTGTGTGACAGCCAAACTGATTCAAATTTGTGTTTACTTTGGTTAAAATAATTATTTAGGGTGGTCCACTGTTCCTCTCCTTCTGGTAATGGAAACATGGTTCCAACCTGGCCATAAAGTGGTCACATGGAAGTATACATAGCTTTGTGTTAGAAAACTCAAGCTCCTGTTAGTCAGTGAGACTTTGGGGAGTTAAATACATCCCTGTGGTCCTTCAATAGAGGAACCTGGTGCTTTGCCTGGTATAGATAAAAGTTCCAATTATCTGTTAAACATGTTTAAACAATTCTACACACAATATTTATTTATCAAAAGCCAATAAAGGTAACTCCCCCAGGCATGTTGTCTTGGCTTCCCCTTTGATTCTGCCCTCTCATTTACCCCCCATATTCAGAACATTTCCAGGACCTGTCACTTTCACCTACACAACATCTCCAAAATCCGCCCCTACCTGTCCACGGGGACCACCAAACTCCTTGTTCACGCTCCTATCATCTCTCGTCTGGACTACTGTAACATCCTTCTCTCTGGTATTCCACTAACCCGACTCTCTCCTCTACAATCTATTATGAATGCTGCAGCCACCTATCTATCCTTCCCACCATTCCTCCTCTGCCACTTCTCTTTGTAGTTCTCTTCATTGTTTTCCATTTCACCTTAGAATCAAATTCAAGCTCCTGTGTTTTGCCTTCAAATCCTCCCACAGTTCTTCCCACTTACCTTTCTGACCTGATAAAAAGTACTCCCCCAGCCGCTCTCTTTGCTCCTCCAATAACCTACTACTGACTTCCTCACTCATAACCTCATCACACGCACGGATACAAGACTTCTCTGGAGCTGCCCCAACTCTCTGGAATGGTCTTCCTCGTCCTATTCAGCTTGCTTCTACATTCTGCTCATTAAACTCCCCTAGGGGTAATCCCAAGTGTGACTCGGAGTTGATTTTACTTGCTAAAAGCTGTAATCCCAAATCACAAACTCAAAAAAACCCCACTTACCTTGTTCAGTCAGCGTTCCCCGGCATCCTGCTGGTCCTCGAAGGGCCTGGGGTCTTTCCTCTTCCATCTTCAGCCAGCAAGTGAAGAGACATTCTCCGGGGTTTCCCGGTGCGGACGGGAGGATCGGGGGGAAATTCAAATTATTTTGTATTGGACAAAGTAGCTGTATTAAGTCCAATACAAAGAAATCTTGATATAATATATATAATTATAATATATATATTATACATTCTACTGTACAATTACATTACATGTATCACTATTTTTTTTTAATTTTTAACAGATTTTTGTTTTTTCATTTAAAGTTTATTAATACATTTATTAAATATTGGACATATTTTGGTGAGTTATACCTAAGAATAATTGGCCTACAATGTAAAATGAATTTCCATGCAAAAAAATGTAACGCATTTTGCATGAAAATACGGAGAGAATTAGAACGTATTAATTATACATCCTTAAGCACATACTTAGTTTCAGGTTTTTTTTTTTTTTTTGCAGGGTACATGTCTCCTCATCCTTCCCCCTTAGGAGCTCCAGAACATGTTTCAAGTCCTATGTCAGGTGGTGGTCCAACACCTCCACAAATACCACCAGCTCAGCCTGGACTCATGCTGCAAGGTGACCAGCAAGTGATCAGCCAGCCTAGTCGGGGTCCCTCCGCATTTAGCCAGGTGCAACTTCATCAACTTCGCGCACAAATATTGGCCTATAAAATGTTAGCCAGAGGACAGCCATTGTCTGAAAACCTGCAACTAGCTGTACAGGGAAAAAGGACATTGCCTGCTATCCAGCAACAACAACCACCACAGCAACCACCACAAGCACAACAACAGCCAACACCGCAGCAGCCCCTTGGTAATTACAAACCTCCAGGTAAGTGATAAGGTTAACCTTCTATCCAACTATAATGTTTTTTTATGTATTGGTTTAGGATGCCTATAAATGACCAGTTAACTATCCTCTGACCTAAATGACGATATTCCCATTGCTATGTATGACCTGTGGGGTCTGCACACATCCTTGGCCAACTAATTTCTGGGGAGGAAATCAATGAACATGTAATTTTAATCCTCATTAGAAATTGATAATTCAGTTCATAATCCTGCAATTCCAATATTTGGCGTATGCATGGTAAAGAACAATCAGGTCTTCATATTTCATTTCATACACATTTTAATTTAAATTTCTGTCAACTACCTCCCAGCTTGTATCCTAGTTAGTTATTTCTGAGGAAAAAACACAGATTCAGTTTTTCTTTTTATTTATTATAGATTTGTATTTTTCAATAATGATGTATATTTTTGTTAGTTCTTGCTATGTACATTGTTAGGTGTTTTATTTCTGTAATTTAATTCATCTACTTTTACAAAGGTATGGGAATGCATCCGATGGGAGTTCCCCCTGCTGGGACAGTACCAGCTCCAGGAATAGCCGGGCATGCAGCTAGCATGGCTCCCAAGCCCTGGGCAGAAGGTAAATCCTAGATACAAATTACCTCTTGTATGGTAACACAGATTCTTAAGTGTAGTTTTGTCACAAGAAAGACAAACATATAGTGAGATAATATATAGGTATCCTGTGTTTGCAAGAGCATCTATCGTGCTTGTGGTCATTCAATATATTAAACATAGGTATTTATAGTATTATTTATTAGGATTGCTTGACCTTTTTACATCTAACAAACATTAACTATAATTAATAGAATTAAATTATTTTTGTCTAATTCTATATCTAGATCTAGCAGAACTGTAATGGATAATAAGTTTTTTTTTATTGATTTATTTTTTAATTTTAAACAGGACAAAGTACTGACCTTGGTGTAGCAAGCACTCCTCAGAAACTTGCCGTACCACCCCCAAGTGGACGACCATCACCTGCACCACCCACTGCTGCTCCCTCTGTTGCTCTGCCTGGTCCATCTGTTCCCCAGCCTACTCCTGGACAGCAAGCTCCTATTGTACAATTCCAACAGAAACAGAACCGCATCAGCCCAATCCAGAAACCCCAAGGACTGGATCCTGTTGAAATATTACAAGAAAGGGAATACAGGTATTTGTATAACAACACAATGCTTTCCAAGTCTCATCACACAAACTTTCTCTTTTGTTTAGGTAAATTGAGTCAACACCTACAGCTATATGGACTGTATGCTGGTCCATGGCAAGGATAAACAAAATGGGTTTTTGGAAAGGAATAACTTAATTGATCTCTATGTGTCTTTAAACTTGCCAATGATCATAAACTATGGACAGTGACTTAAAATCTGGATTTAAATGTGTGGATGGTGGTAGAAACTTTGCACCAGCCTTGAATACATGTAGGGGTATCGGTTGATTTGAGTTTTTCCTGGTAATGCTTGTGCAGCTATGTAGTTGGTAGTAAGTGTTCTTGTAGAACCTGTTCTGGTAGGATTATATCTTTTATCTAGCAGAGGAAAACATCAAGGTCCCAAAGGAATCACTTCAATTTATCTGAATCGACCTTTGCGGCCTGCTTGCTTGGCCATCCCTTAAGGAATAAGCATTATGACAAAAAGAAACATACTAACTGTGTTTCATATAATTCTTACAAATTAGCTGACTGCTTGGCAGCCCATTGTTGTCTATTCATGTGCTATGATGCCCCTATATTTGTGAGATAATGGTAGTGCTTGGTGACAGGAATTACACAAGCCTGCAGGTTTACAAACTCTGATGTATATTCAGAAAAACCAGAAGTTATTTGGATTTATGTCATCTTCAGAACAGTCTTCTCCACAAGATACATGCAGCGAAAAAATTAAAGCAGGTAGACTGCATCCCCTAAATAAATTTAAATGCTGAATGTTTTTGTCTGTGACCTCAGTTTAAGTCAGTGCTAACTTTTGATAATGCCTAAACAATGATGGCTTCTTCAAGAAAAAAACAGATGGAGGCATTGGGCCTGATTTGAAGCTCTCCGTGGCTAGAGAAGATACACTTTCATCAGTAAAGCCAGGTGACACAACAAACCTGGAATGGATCTGGTTCTGGGCTGAAAACATTTGCTAACAAATACCGAATGACATTTAAGAAATCCATTTCCAGGTTTGCTTGATCACCCAGGTTCACTAATGATAGTCTATCTTTTCCAGCCTTGGAGAGCTGTAATAAATCAGGCCATGGTCGGAGGAGTGCTGTAGTACTGGGCACATACCATAAAGTAGACCTAGCATTCCACTGTCCTTATGCCCCAAAATGACAATAGGTAACTAAACAGGAAATACAAATATAATGGTAATGTAGGGGTTTAGGTTCTAGCCTAAATATTTTTCTTAGATGTGCAGATCTGGTCCTTAGAAGTAAAATGTCAGTTCTATTTCTCCCTTTTTCTTTCTTTCTATGCAATTGTTTTTGTAGAACTGTACAGCTTGCTGGCAACAAACGCCATCAGGCTTTTAGACTACTTTTTAAACTTTAATTGTCATTTCTTACACAATTATCTACATATTTCCCTTATAATAGTATTCAGAAACATTATATAAATCCATAGTACTGTTGAATATCTAATTAAATCAAATAGGATAACTGAATCTAATATGACCCCTTTATAATAATCATTATTCCTATAAACATGATAGTCAGAATAGACTTGAAGCTGAATGAATCTCTTTGTAATTCATGTTTAAAACTGGAAATAAAATAAAGTTATAAGCTAGGTTTTTTAATGCACTCCCACATACTTGTTTTCTGGGTCCAGATTCATCGAGCTGCCCGTTTGTTTATTTAAAGCCTTGAAATAGGATTGGTATCAAACACTTTCTACATTCCGAAACTGAGTACTCAAGCAAAATCTGGTTTGCTTTACATTTGTAAAGTGTGTACATTGTACACCCACATTTAGATGTTTCTCCAGATCTAAATCCTTGGCCCCTGCTTTGTATGTCAGATATTTGCAGGCAGCTGTAACATTAAATCATCTCTGGGGAGTGCAGAACCTAGCCAGCTTCAACCCAGACATGACAATGAAATCACATCCTGAGTAGATACAGTTTGGAAGTTTGGATATTTGGAGGTCTTCCCTCTCTCTGCACAAATAAAGTCCAATTACTCTGCTTTCCTAAAAAGAACAAGTAAAAAGTAACCATACACTCTGTTTTGGTCAGGGCTCGTTTTACACTTTATTACTCAAAACCTGCATGCAGTTTTATTGTGGTTTGGCTTTGCTGTTGTAAAGATTGTAGCTTGTTAAAGCACCTTTTAATTTGTTGCATTTGTTTCCCCTAGCGATTTGTTTTCTTTGTGTTAACAGACAAAATTGTTTCAGTGGGTTGATTACATTAAAAATGTATTTCTGTGTGTTTAATGTAGTGAAAATGTATTTTTGTTCAATACTATTTATTTTAGTGAGGTCATAATTCAGCGTGTACAGATCTGAAAAAAAAACGCACTGCAGTGAAGTGCTAAGACATACTACTTACATTGGCTTTAGTTTGCTTAGCATTCTACTCATATTTAGCTTCTGTTGGGACAGAGACTTCTGGTCCTCAAGGTTCATTTCTGGAGTTTATAGGTGAGTGGGATAGTAAGGTAAAGAAAGGATCTGGTAACAGTGATAGGCTGTAGATTGGGGACATGGTTGAGGATGCATCAGGTAAACACACAGGTATGGAAAAAACTCACTGATACTATAATGGATTTCTCTAGTTCAACTGATTTTTATATGTTTTATATATTATTTTTTTTTTACAGATGTCAATTCTCCACAGATGTCAAAATCTCAATTTTTCCTGCACTCAGTACAACATTCTTTCAGTTAGATCAAATTTTGTATTTTAGGTTGATAATTTTTAGGTACAGTACCACAAACTAGTCTTGTCTATTATCAATTCGATTATTTTTAAAAGTAAAAAACAATTACCTAGTACTTTAGAGAGGGTCTTTAATGTATACATATATACTCAAGTATAAACAAGTTTTTTCCCCCTAACAATAACATTAGATGAAGAACGTCAGTTTCCACTCAACCAGTCTTACCAGTAGATGACACCTTCTCCTCATGTAAGCTGTGTAACAATCCCTTGCTGTCAGAGACAAGTTTGTTACACATTTACATGAGGACATCTACTAGTGGCCAACAATAATGCACAAAAGATGATTTACGAGCAATTGACCCATCATAAAAGAAATATGATTTTTAACTGAGCCCATGTAATTTTATTTTTCCCCTTTTAAAAACTATTTTAAAAATAACACACCATAGATTATATATTTATGTTATTTTTTAGGAATTTCTATTGATTACTGTTTGAATTTTATCAGTGACAGTCAGATTTTGTGCAGCAGCTTTGTACTCCAGGCAAAGCATTTTCCTGCCTTTTCAGGTAAAAAACATGTTTCTTGGTTTATATTCGAGTATATATAGTTCACATTCCAAGTTTGCTGGATCACCCTGCTTCACTTATGAAAGTGTATCCTCTCCAGCCTTGGAGAGCTTTAATAAATCAGGCGCAGAGTGTCCAGTTGTGACCAATCATCCTGCTGTCATCAAATTAAAAGGTCTGATTATGAAGCTCATTATTACACAGACCTAGCATGTTACTAGTGATTACAACAAATAGAATCTTTGGTGTTTAATTATGACAGTTTTTTTTTCTTTCTTTAATGATTTTATTGGTTGGCAACAAGATAAAGTCATGTGGGGAACATTTCTTTCCATCTCCATCTGTGGCTACTGAATGTGTGTTTTAGGAGGTGTATAATACAATGTAATGATATAGTATAGTTACATGACTTTCTTTTAGTGTGGTATTATAGCAGGGTGAAGGCAGGCTAACCCGAGAGTCCTTTTCTGATTGTAGGCTCTTGCTGTATCAAAGGCTAAGTTATATTTGTTCTTTGAATAAAGCTCACACTTCCTCTTCCTAGCACACCAATTTTCAGCCACATCTTGACTTAATGGCCCTGATTTATTCACGCTCTCCAAGGCTGGAGAGGATACACTTTCATCAGGGAAGCTGGGCGATCCAGTAAACCTGGAATGGATCAGGTCCAGAATTGAAAACATTTGCTAAAAAATAGCTAATGACTTTTAGGAAATCTATTCCAGGTTTGCTGGTTCACCCAGCTTCACCGATGAAAGTGTATCCTCTCCAGCCTTGGAGAACTTTAATACATCAGGGCCAATGTCTTATGCACCAAATAATGACTGCATGTTTTAGGCTGGTTTTTCCATTTAGATCAGCGAATGTCACATTTTCTGTTGAAAAAGCTATTTGGAAATTATGTCAGGGATGATACCATCCAAAGACTTTCTGTGAAGAGTACAATAAAAGGAAAATTCCATCTTATACCATGTGGCGTGTTAGTATTGAAGAGACCTCAAAACATTGATTTATTGGCATATTGTCATTCCTAAGCTGCGTACACGCATCAAATTTTTCTCGCCCGATAATCGGCATCGGCCAGATATCGGGTGAGAATCTGGCGTGTGTACAGCCAAAGTCGTTCATGGTCCGTGGATCCGTCCTGGCGGATCCATGAACGATGAGCGATCCTAATGCAAGGGAAGGGGGAGAGCACGCAGCAGGGTGCCGCTCCATCGTTCTCCCCCTCCCCTCTCCATAGAGCAGAACGGTACTGTATGTACAGCACTCGTTCATGCATCGTGTAGTCCTTTGTTGTTGGAAAGGATCGTGAAAGATCCTTTCCAACGACAAGAATTGCAGGTGTGTACGCAGCTTTATCTCTATTATAGCACCGTATCTCTACCCTGGCACACCTTCAGATTTCTTGCGGAACATCTGTGACTAATCAGGAGGCAGCTTTCCAGATTGATCAGGGCACTTAAAGGTTTAGCAGCCCATTGCCTGGCATGTGAGAAACCTGTTGCTAGGCTAGTGCTTTGTCCCTTGCTGCTTCTACTTGCAGTGTTCAACCAAGAATTTGGGTGGGAGGAAATTGTAGGTGGATAACAGCCCCTGTATTGTGACTTGTCAGTAACCACCTGGCTGCACCCGGCTAAAAGGAGCTTGGGAGAACACTGTACATGTGACCCCAGTGCTTCCCATGACCCATGTGTTCCCAAATCCTTTCCTGTTGCTTCAGCTGTTACTGATTCCTGCCTGTTCCTGACTAAGTATGCCAGTCCGACTCCAAGAATATTTGCAATCTTGGTACAACATTTTACCGCTGCCTATTCGGTGTGCCTAAAGGTTGACGTTTGGGAATTGTCTGCAGCACAGTAGCTTGCAGGTAGCTATGATGAACCTGGCAGCTCCTTAAATTCCACACTTCAGCCACAAGATATGCTTTCAGGCAGCAAATTCTGACCCCAGTGCCTAAAATTAATAAATTGTATGATGAATATTGTATGTAAAGTGCAGCAGCTGCATTACTGACACATCAGTGGAGTAGTCCTTGTTAGCAGACTCTGCATCAAGCATCTGACAAGCAGAGAAGAAGCTGACTCAAATGTGTGGGAGTGGACAATGGGAAAGTTGGATAATAACCAGTGGTTTCTTCCCTGCCGTGTGAGACATGTATCACTGTCTTTTGTGTTGGCAGTGGGTCTGAAGATAGTAGCGACCTCCCAGGGAGTAATTATGTGTAATGATCTTTAAGGGGCACAAGCCCACATAACATCAACATGCTAATAATTGCTTTGACCAGCTCCCCTGCACAGACTGAACACAGGAATCCATTTACTTTGCCTATTTGTACAAACTGATCTTTCCCTTGATGTTCTCCACCAATCTCAGCAGCACCCAAGGGGATAGTTCTTCGATCTTTTACTAATATTGCATTTAATCTCGGGGAAAGAACACCCCCTCCCATCTGCCTGGGAGAAAACGGAAAAAAAAGAAAAAGAAGCTTGTCTGGTTTTAAAAGATTACAATGAACAGCCCCTGCTGTGTCGTTTACATTGATGCTGCAGTGTTTGTATGCACTGAAAAATGCTAACTACTATTAATGCAAACAATGTGAATTAAGTCACAAGAGGAATATCTTTGTAGATATACCTATTTTTATTTTATTTTTTTGAACAAAATTAGACTTTAAATATTCAAAATGGAATGTTTTAGTTTTTTTTATATATCTTCATGCCAGCTTCTGAATTGCTGTTGTCATTCTCCAGATATCGATGATTTTGCAGAACTGCTGATTCCATGTGGGGTGGAAGCTTTTGATTCCCTACTTTATGCTAGTTTTGCTATGGTTTCCTGGCATCTCTTCCTAGCATTTGTGTCAGCAGATGGCGAGTCTGCAATCTGCATCCCACAGAATGTATATGTGTACAGTGTTCATTAGGCTAGCAGTAACGATGAGCTTTCACACTGCTGCAGTTCACAGGGCCAAAGGCAATGCTAATTAGTCTGTACTTTTATATATTTATTTCACTTCACAGAGGAAAAGAGCAAAAACTTGCTTCAAATCAAAGCCATTTACATGCCAGTACATCTATTTTGACCTTTTGGTAAATGTCATTGCCATTTATTCTAAAATATGTTCTGGTATTGTGGTATACCTCCTGACCAACTAATAGATATAGTACACTGTAGTGGCGTATGGGATTTTCAACTGAATTAACCAATATTTTGATTTCTGTATTAAAATCTGGATAACAAAGTTAGGAGAGCATAGCAAGTAATGACATTTTGTATACTTACAAAAAAGGATATTCAAGCTTTGTAAGGTTGCATTAAATACTTCTACTCAGAATTTCCATTTTTTTTTAATGCAATCTATTTAGGATTGTTAAAGGGGCACCATGTTTAATCAAAACCATATACTGTATTTTCTAATATAAAATTCAATATATAATATACAGGTGGTCCCTGGGTTACATACAAGATAGGGACTGTAGGTTTGTTCTTAAGTTGAATTTGTATGTGTGTTGGAACAGGTACTTTATTTTAATAAATGCAATTAGGACAGGTGTTTGTCTCAACATATTATGGAGCCTAGACATTCCTTAACTTCTGTAGCAAGCTGTGCTTTGATATGCAAGAAACAACTGCAGAGTTTTGTCTTGGTCATTAAAGATATACAAAAGGCAGCAAAAAGATCATCCACAACCTCAGCTGTGTTTAGCAAAAGATTTCTTCTGCAAGTCATCCCCCCCTTCAAACCTCAGTCCTGCACAAGAGCAAGCAGGGAAGCCCCATTAGTATGTAGGAGGCATCCGTAAGTTGGATGTCCTTAACCCGGGGACTACCTGTATAGCGTTACTTTTTTATTTAAAGATATAATAGTTCCCCTGGAACATTTTCTCATCCCAGTGGTGTGCAAGCAGTCACAGAGTAGTGCAGCACCATTGCCATATCATTACGGGAAGTTGCATTAGACAGACTTCACTAAAAGTTTTGAGGTATATGTGAGACTAAGAGAAAATTAGGACATCACAAATTCTTTTGTTTAGAAAGTGGTCAACCCTAATGAAGTACAGGGACCTTGGTTTACCTGTAGGGACCCCCAATAGTCCTCAATTTGAGCCATATTTTCTCATGGAGGCCCATGGATACTGGGGCACAAGGCTCTATTTAGGGCTCCATTTGTCTTCTAGCTGATATTAAAATTGCCTCAGCTGATACTAAACCTGTATACTTTTACTGGTAAATGCTAGAGCATCTACGGTCTAAAAATCTGATATTGGACAGGTAAATGGCAGGAGTTCACAGCATACAAACTGCAGGTGGCAATTGCAAGTAACCTAGAACTTCTTAGATTGCTGCTCAATGGGTAATATGCTCAATGGCTCAAAGTCTTGCTGTCAAAAAAAAAAGAAGAAGCAAAGATAAATTCCAGTAATAGAAAAATATGTTTCTTTGTTAGTGTCAGAGGGGTAAGGATATCAGTGGGAAAGCAATATTCCCTATTGGTGTCAGAGGTACTAACATTTTGTCTCGGGGGAGAAAAATGCACCCCATTATAGTTGTCAGTGGAATGAAGATATCACCCCATTATCAGGGACATAGTAGGAGGTAAAAATAACTTTTTATTAGAATCGGTAGGACATTAATCCCTATTGTTGGTGTTAGTGGAAGCAAGATTCACCCCATTATTGGTGTCTTTGAAGCAATATCTGGGTATCTCAATCAATCCCTAGAGAATGCAGCTTAAAAGCTTGTAAGAAAAATGCTGGACTTTCTGCTGTGTATCTGGAGGTAAAAATTGCAAATATAAGACTTCCCTGAAAAGGAAACAATGAAAATAAAAATACTATTATTAGTATTTTTAATATTATATTATTCGGTTAATGTGACAGTTCAAGTCATCATTAGCTATATTCGGCTTCATTCCAGTTATCTAATCAAGTTCAAAAAAGTTTTTTTGTTTTAAAAATTAAATAAATGTGCCCTTTTGGTTACCTACCCCTCTTGGTTGTAGCTGAATGTATGAGGGTTACAAAATTTACATACATAGGTGTAAAATATGACCATATTAAAAAATAAATAAAATGACCGCTGTAACAGTAGCAGTTCCCCTACATATAATGGTGCCCTGAGGGGCATGGACTTGCCATTAAATCCTATTTGACTTGGATCTATTCCCATGCCTAATGTTTGCTCAAAGATGCCCAAGAATGTTTATCAAAGTAGTAGGTAGAGTTTGATAACTGAATCACATTTAAAACTATTTCACTAAGATGATTTCATAACAGAGGTCTTCACCCATATATTGCTACGTATGGTTAGGGTATACAGTGCTCAACCCAGGATTTTTTTTTTAACTGGGTGGGAAGAAATTGTAGGCGGGTGGCAGACCTTGTATTGTGACCAAACTTATCAGTAACTACCCAAAAACAGCCAGGTGGTTAATGAAAAGTGCCGGGTGGTGCGCCCAGCTAAATGGGGCTGGGGAGAACACTGGTATATATTACAAACTTTTGTTGACCATACAATGAATAATTTATTTTCCAGTTTTAATTTTTTTGTTTTTTAAAGCAAATAACTACACCAGAGACCTTTGTGAGTGAGATTTTAACATAACATAAAGCCGCATTGTTTTAGGTACAGACACATTGCTGTATAGGGGCCATGACTTTGATGTCTGTCTCCTGTGATCACCTTTTGTACCTTTTGCTCTATAAATACACAACAAAAATAAGATCGACAGATTGTCTCCTAAGGAGATTTGAGGCTTTAAAACACCCCAAACCACAAGGATGTAATTCTGCATCACTGCAGGAGACTCATTTTCTCTCCTCTGGAGTACAAAAAATTGAATTAGAATTAGGTCAGTCAGGTTTTTCATAGAGATTGAACTGTAAATCAAGACAGGTTACTATTCCGGCAAGAAACAGACTTATATTACAGCCAGGAGATATTTGTTCAGGCCCTGTGAAGAGGTTTATGAATCCTACAGGAGAAGTGAATCTGCTAGCAGAAGAAGCTGCTGCATTGTAACATGCGGTATTACTTGTACATTAATATGCAATGAATTTTCTGTGATGCTTTGTATACATTCTGTAAACAAGTATTTTTTAATTATTCATACAGCATGCCAGGACTTTTTAGCAGTAAATATGGCTGTAATCACCAAGTACAAAGTGCTATATTAGCAAGTTTCTCCATACTTGCTGTTTTGGAATTTCTGTCTTTTGGCACAGTTGTTAATTGGTTGGGGAGAAAGTTACATTTTTATTACATGGTCACAATAAAACTGACAAGTGAAAATATCACATTAAAACAATATTCTTGTTTGTCATTCATCACAATAACAAAAAGGTCACATCACAATATATATATATAGATATATTTAATGTTTTTTTTTTTTTTAATAAATTTTGATTTTAACTGATGTAAGTAACCAGATTTGTTTTGCTGCCTTCTTTCTGTAATCTGCTGTTCAGAAATTCAGTCTGAGTGAACAAGTATGCAATTAGTCTCATCTGTAGTGCGCATGTATTGACAAGGAGAGCAGAATGATGATTGTGTGCTGTCTCTCCTTATCCATTCATCAGGCTACATTGTTACCAACCTGTGCTGTAGTGCAGTGAAACTTGACAACCTGCTTATGGTGTCTGGAAGGGCTTGGATAATAGAACTCTCATATACCTGAAATGTGGAGGCAAACAAAGCCATTGATATTACCTGAGGTCTTTCTGCAGCTAATCCTTTCACTGGCATACCATGCCTTCATTTTCACTGTCTTTTTGTAGAGGTGACCACCTTGGTAGAGAGGTTCTCATTCCTTATCTCAGAGTTGTCTGTCCTGATTATTGTGTTCTGATTATTTGTATAGTGCTAACATATTACAAAGCATGTACACGGTCTATTGTCATGGTCACTGTCTGTTCTTCAAAGGTTCTCACTTTATAATGTCCCTACTGTCATAATGTCATATGTTATTTAAAAAAAAAAAAAAAGTCTAAAGCCACTTTATGAGTCGAATACAATCAACTTAGCTCAGCTGTCGCCAACCGGTGGTCCGCAGAAGGACTCAGCTTGGGGGGGGGGGGGGCACCAGCCAGGGCCCCGGACCATGTCCCCCGTATGAATTGCAGGCCCAGGGAGGTGGGCGGGTTGTGTGTCTGGAAACAACCTGCCCAAGGTCAGACCTGCGGTGGGAGAGTGGCCGGGTTCTGGCATCATGACGTCACTCTGGGGACAGTTTCTTCCCTTTTGAGTGACACACGGCTCCCTGCACATGCGCGGTCCGGAGCCTGTAAATGTAGTGGTTCGTGAGGTCCAAAAGTTCGGCAACCACTGACCTAAGTTGGTTTTTGGTGATGTGTGGGATAACTGGAGCGTGACATAAAGCGTGGTATATGTTAGTCGCTTTTGCGACTTGTAAACAATGTAAACTTTTTTAATGTGGTATTTATATTTTTCCCTATTAGGATTAGTACTAAAATACATTTTTAATTAAAAAATATTATGAAATAATACATATGAATGCTCATTTCTTTTCCCTGAAATAGACATTAATAACAGAGAGATGGCAGATCAGTCAGGACTGTCTAACAGTCAGTTATACACTGGTATATTTTCATCAAATACTTCCTATAAATGTGAGAATATTGAGTTTTTTTGCTTACTTTCTCTATATTGCAATAATGTTTTGTGTCTGTGTTTCAGACTTCAGGCTCGTATTGCTCATAGGATACAGGAACTGGAAAACCTGCCTGGCTCTCTACCACCTGACTTGAGAACTAAGGCCACAGTGGAGTTAAAGGCTCTTAGACTTTTAAACTTCCAGCGTCAGGTAAAAGTTCTGAAAAACAGGGTTTTATATGACTTGCTGATGTATTATTATTAGATATAAATGTATATTCATATTGTATTAAAATGTATAATGATTTGTACACACATGTACATTTACACCAGCTAATTTTCATTAGGTTCCTCACTTCACTTTGCCTGCTTGTTAACACAAATATCTAATCGGCCAGTTCAAGTTGAAGTTCAAGTTGAGCATTAGAATCAGGCTGATGATTTAAGTGACTTGGTTGGTGCCAGGCAGGCTGGTATGAGTGTTTTAGAAACTTCTGATCTGCTAGTTTTTTCATGCACAACCATTGCTAGGGTTTACAGCAAATGGCCCATAAATGGTGATATATCCAGCAAGCATCAGTTTTCTGGACGAAAATGCCTTGTTAATGCCAGAGGTCAGAGGAGAATGTCCACAAGTGGGTCAAACAACCACTCATTACAACTGAGGTATGCAAAAGAACATCTCTGAACACTTTGAACCTTGAAGCAGATGGACTACAGCAGCTGGAGACCAAACATTTAGCTTTCTTCGAAGAACAGGCACTTGAATCTGTCATTAAGGCAATGTTATATATTGTTTGTATTACCCATTTTATACAATTTGTAAGGGCTAAGCACATTTATATGATCACCCCCGAAGTCCCTTATCCAAGTACTCATAATGTCCCATTCCCTAATGACCTAGTAAGTAATAGGATATTTGTATATATAATCATTAAGTAATGAATAAGTACATTCACCTTTTAAAAATACCCTCTAATCTACCCCTTACCTTCACTTATTCTCACATTCCTGTCTGTATATTTCTTCATTTTCAATATATTAAAATATCTGCAACGGCACTGAATATTTACAATCTATGAAAGTATATTGATCAATATACTGGGCCTTATTATAAATATACATTATCTGAAATCTCTATTAACTAATTTTTATGTCATTTTCTAGATTGTGTAAATTGCATTTTCCATGTGATTACAGTGAATTTGGAATTAAGAATTGAAAGAAGAGAAATTGTGCCCCCGTATTTTAACACTTTCCTGATGATTGTTATTTCCATATTTCTGTTATTTAGCTGAGGCAGGAAGTTGTGGCATGCATGCGACGAGACACCACTCTTGAGACTGCCCTGAACTCTAAAGCTTACAAGCGAAGCAAGCGTCAGACACTTCGTGAGGCTCGAATGACTGAAAAGCTGGAGAAGCAGCAGAAAATCGAACAAGAAAGAAAGCGCAGACAAAAGCATCAGGTATATTTTTTTCTAAAGGTCCTGTACAAGCACCTATATATCCATTTGTGAGCAAAATCTCTGATTTTATGGCAGCAAATGTATATGTCAATTCCTAGGTTCACTAAGTGCCAGTTTGTGTTACCTGGGCAGTTTAGTTTAGTTCCTGCTGAACTGGCTACTTAGAGTTGCCTCAGTATTGTAGTATTTCTTTTACCAAGACTACTATCCAATCATTTTTTTAAACTTGTGCAGAGGCAGAGTTGTCTGACAGACCCATCAGGTCCTTCCAATAAAAAGGCTGTGTGTAGAAAACTACAAACAGGGCAGATAAAAGACCAGTCATCCTGTATATTCACAGAAAGTAGCAGTGACCAGTCTTAGTTCTGTGGAACCAGTACATCAGTGTGAGAACTATTCCTGCTGCCTGTCTGAACATAGCCTTTGGGGCCATGTTGGGCTGGCGACCTTAATGCTGCCAATTTGCTGCCAGCATCAGGATCATAAGACTTACTGTTAATCTCATTGCATTGCTCCCCCTTTGCTAGCGATCATAGTACTGCAGCATTTGGAGCCAACGAAGGAGCAATTTCGCAGAGGTTAGTCCTCCTGCACCACTCTGCTGCTGGCAATGTATCACTAGCGATACATTTTGCTCATGTAGCAAAGCCCTGAGATGGATACTGAACTTATGGCGTATGTGTCTTTGCTTTTTGGAAGGCCAAACATTTCTTGCAAAGTTTGATCCATGCTGCATGGTAATTCAGTCACTTTTCCTGATGGACCTTCCACACATTTCTTTTAGCCAATAGGAGAACCAATTGAAATGTATAGGAAATAGGCAAATTCTGACTATCTGTTATTAGGAAGTATTGGAACTTTGATTGGACTTTGATTGACAGCCTTTTAAACATTGTACAGATACTTTTAGGGAGTATTTATCACTGGTTTTATCTAAGTTTTTTTAACTTTCACCCATAATGTGTTATTTAAAAAGAATGTGAGTCTTTAGTAAAAACATCAGACTTCCTAATGACAAAGTACCTCATTCTTGCTAGCAGTAGGAGGTATGTATATGTTGTGTGTGGTTTTGTTTATAAATCAACCTCCAATATTCTATATCGTCAAGAATTATGTATTTTTTAATACAGGAATATCTCAACAGTATATTGCAACATGCTAAAGATTTTAAGGAGTACCACAGATCTGTCACTGGCAAAATCCAAAAACTTTCCAAAGCTGTTGCCACATGGCATGCAAATACTGAAAGAGAACAGAAGAAGGAGACTGAGCGAATCGAAAAAGAAAGAATGAGAAGACTTATGGTAAGTGCATGTCTTTTTTTTTGTCTGTATTTTACTCTGTCTCCACCTTCTCCATAAAGCTAACATCTTCGGTTGCATTCTTGAGTAAATGGAAATATCCAACTGGAGGAAATGAGCCCCTTGGAATAATGCAGTGGGAAAATCTCCACTTAAGAAAACTTGGAGGATTTCATCACCAACATCCATCTTTACCTGAAACATTCAACATGCCTTGCATTTGTTAATTTAAAATTAAACAGAAATAATGGTAAAGAGTCTATTCCAATCAGGCACCTGCCAGGATTACCCATTTAGGATAGTGTTGTAATTGAAAGGCAAGTACAAACATTGTATTATCTTTTAGGTTGCCCTTAATTTTCTATATTTTTAAAAATAGTTGGAAATAAATCTTTATTCTACACATTTAAAGTTTGTGAATATTGTTCTATTTGTGACATACAATAGTAATATGCTAGTGTTTATGGATGTTGTCTGACATTTGCAAGTTTAGGAACACTGGGTTTGGAACATTAGGTTTGGTTGAACTTAAGTTGTAGTAGTGCACATGCAATGTTATAAAGATACTGATGAAGTTTTGTATTTTACTGGTAACTGAAGACATTTAAGTATCAAGTCCAGTAGAAAATTGAATGAAACGGAGATTTGTACTGTTATAAAATATTTGTGGGAAAAAAATGGCATGTGGCAGACAGCAATTCATCATGACATAATGCAAATTTAAATTGTCTGCATCCCTATCTGATATGATGAAGATGCAGTAGTAGTGAGAAAAATTGAAATGTAGTTGGCTGTCATGTGAACATTAGCTTGCAGGTGAATCCCCTAGTGCAGGGGTCAGCAACCTTTACTATCAAAAGAGCCATTTTGCCTCCTCTTCCACTAAAGAAAAATAGTCTGGAGCCGCAAAACATAAC
>NC_092860.1:34866731-34928670 GCF_032062135.1 Pyxicephalus adspersus
TCATTAAAGGAACGTGCCCATTCATTACTTAGAACTAGTAGTGTACAGTTCTTTCTGCCTCTCAGTTCTCACACAATAGTGAGATCTGACAGGCAGAAGGAACAGTACAATACTGGGCATATAACACGACCCCCAAATGATTGGTTAGAGTGGGGGATCGTCTTATACGCCCAGTCGCCTTATACACCGGAAAATACGGTACTTCTTTCTTTTCTCCAAACTGAAACATCATCTACAGTGCAATATTTAGGTTTGATTGCATAGATTGTTTATTACATAGATGAGATGGAGTCATAACTGCGGAAAGAATCAGAAACGTTTTTCTGTACAAGAATCGAATAGCTGGGATAGATTAAATAAGTGGATGACAGTTTCAGCGGTTTATTTGGTAAAATGAACTTTGCTGAGATCTGAACCTAAGCTGTCTTTTGTACCCGGGGCAGAGCCTGTTCAATCACCCTCATAATGCATTTTTTTTTTGAGTTTGTCAAATGATTACAAGGATCATCTTTTTTTTTTCTTTACCAGGCTGAAGATGAAGAAGGATACAGGAAACTGATTGATCAGAAAAAAGATCGCCGTCTGGCCTATCTGCTTCAACAAACTGATGAGTATGTTGCAAACCTTACCAGCTTGGTGTGGGAGCACAAAAAAGCGCAAGCTGCCAAAGAGAAAAAGAAGAGGAGAAGAAAGAAGGCAAGTATGAATGCAGGCTGGACACTGCAGTAAAACATGTATTAATTATAATATAGCTGAAATACAATGGCACATTTATTTTAGAGTATTGATTCTCAGGTCCTTCTGGGATTTTTTTAAATGTGTTCCACAAATGAACCATTCATTCGAGGCTAATTTGTTAATGTAGTTCACAATCTTTACCTAAAATTGTGTGAATATTCATTTCAAGTAGAGACATTTGACTCCTTTAGTAAATCAGCCCACATGAAGTGCAGCAATTTTACAGCTTTATTAGCCCCACTTGTTTCTTTGTGGCTCTGTTGACTTGATGCTAATGTTCTGACACTTTGTCTGCAGCAAAGTTACTTGGCTGTGGTATTTGCAAGGCACAGCTTGTCTGACATTAGGTTTCCTAAGTGCCATTTAATAAGTTTGGGATCCAACATGCTTCAGATCCACAGAATTGTCCACAAGACCCGGCTGATCCTGCTGCTTTATCTGCAAGCTGCTTTAGCTCTGTGGCCTTATCGACACATTTTTCAGCTTCTTAGGGTTGCAAGCAACAGAAAACTCATGGCTTGCCACATATTTTTCAGGAGCAAGATTCAGATACCAGTTTCTGCCTGCAAACCTTTGCTACCCTGGGGATTTTTTTAACAAGAATCTTTTCAATAATAAAAAAATTGTTTATATACACATTAAAGATTAGACTAGGGAATAGTAAGAACCATTGCTACCCATGACTCTCAGATGGGAAAATAACCACTCCCGCCCTTTTGCCCTTCATTGTCACTAAACTAGAAGTGCAGCAACTTCTAAATTTTGTGGTGTCCATAGATCAGCTCCTCAGATCTACCTGCAATTTACTGCAGCCCATAGTCTGTGGCATTTGGCAACTATTTATAATGTTTTAAATGTCTACTCTGTCTGGCCTGCAGAGCTTAGCACATTTTACTAACAGTCAGCAAAACATTACTGTTTGTAATAAATTCTTTTACCTTTTATTTGCACAGGGTTGGGATGTATACCCAGGGCGCATAGGACCGTTATCCCCCCCACCCCCCCACCCCTTTGTTTACCCGCTATATTGCATTAACTGAGTGATAATGCAATATATAAAGTGTTTTGGTGTTGCACATTTAACCCCTAGTTTATAATTTTCAATCCTTGCAAAATAGAGTTAAAAGTTTGGGCTATCAGCTGAACCTTACTTTAGATTAAGTCGGTAGATGTCCTATGAATTGACCATTGACAGCATTGTTTTTTGTAACAGAAGGTTGAAGAGACTGCAGAAGGGATGGGATCTGGCCTTGGCCCTGATGGAGAGGTATGCTTTATTTGTGTCCTTGCCAGTATATTGTATTTGTAAACATCTATTCCATTAAAATAGCCTAAATTACAATTATTTTTGCTGTCATCTCTGGTTGTATTATAGAAAGAAACATGTTTGATTTTGAATCAGTTGGTAGCTTTAGTATGGTAGGAATGTTTGTATTTTTAAAGCTATCAAGCTATTAAATTTTGCACTTCATATTTTTTAACTAGTTATGTAATCTCCAATAGAATATTACCAGCATTGTTGAAGCAAAATACAGTTTATAATACAATATTTTCAATATATGTTATTTTTTGTCCAACCTATTGATTTTTAAAAACTGCATTGTGCAGTCTTGGAAAGTAGTCAACAGTTATACTATATTTAAACTAATGGTTCGATTAATTAATTTTTTTTATTATCAATTGTGATAATTATCTCCAAAATAATTTCAATCCTATTTGAAATTTGATAACTGTGACTCTAAGTGTGCATTTTATTAGGACACCCTATTGTATGGAAATACATCTATTTCAGACAGAACATTTCATACAATAAATATTAGGAATTGAAGGTTGTATTTCCAGGGTCAAATCCCCAAAGCTTGGACTGGTGCCCATGTATGATGAACAATAATAAATATTCAATTTTAATTATGTTATGAAGAATATGGATGTTTGGTAATATACACATACTATATAACGTGTTTCCTGACTGATTTCTTATATACAGTATACACTGTATGTGTTTTTTTTTTTTTTTATTAGAAATGACAGTTTGATTTGTGTATTCTTAGCTTATAGATGAGAGCAGTCAGATGAGCGACCTGCCTGTAAAGGTTATTCACACAGAGACAGGGAAAGTGCTCCATGCTCCAGATGCACCTAAAGCCAGTCAGCTTGAGACATGGCTGGAGATGAACCCAGGGTAAGTTGATGAGCCTTTTCTAGCAGTGCACTTCATCTTTTTTTCTTATTTTGCAAACTTGTATTTCTCTGGTTTCAGCATGTTTTTTTCTAGGCTTGTCATATTACTTTTTTATTGATAAATACCAAAGCAGCATATTTTAAAATGTCCTTTCTTTCACACTCATTAGTATAATACAGACTTTTTTTTTCTTCCCGTGTGATATAGATATGAAGTTGCTCCTAGATCTGACAGTGAAGGAAGTAGCTCTGAATATGAAGAGGAGGTATGTTTGTCATATATGTTATTCTTCTTTACTTTTAGGCCCCGTAACAATGAATCCTATGGTTGAGAATCCTACATGTTTGTGTAGGTTTAGATTTAACTGTGTGTTGTTACAGTCCAGTCCAGTGGTCGCCAACATTTTGGTGGTCCGTGTCTCTGGCCAGTGCCACAGACCATGTCCACTGTACGGATCACAGGCTTAGGGAAGCCAATGGGTCAGCCATATCTGCAGAGCGACTACACAGGATAAGTATGTGCCATAATCAGCAAGTATGTTGTGCATATTTACAGATTATGGCAGAAGCTCACAATACACAACATTTTGTAGACTCTGCCCTGCCCAGCTGTTTTTTGCTAAACTAGTCAAATCCTCCCACACCTCCTCAAAGGAATATCAAGAGAACATCAGGTGACACAAACTATTCACCAATGTCTAATTCACCAATGAGAGTTGTGTCCAGAGACACAACCCGTCCACTCTTCCCTCACGGGCAGGTCCCGGCAAAATGACGTCACTATGGGGGAAGTTTCTTCCCCTTTGAGTGACACCCGGCTCCCCGTGCATACACGGTCTGGAGCCTGTAAATGTAGTGGTCCGTGGGTCTGAAAAGGTTGGTGTCCACTGGTCTAGTCAGCATTTAGGTCCAGACCCTGCAATACAATATTTATAACTTCAGAAAAGTTTTGTTTATTAGATTTATTTATTAGGTACTCAGCCAATGACCAAAGAGTTTCAGAGAGGGATGCTCTATAGTCATGTCTGTCTGATGGTCTTTTTATAGCTGACCATAGAAATCGGTAAATAGTTTGTGTCACCTGATGTCCTCTTGATATTCTTTTGGATAGCTTTGATCCATTTATACTCCAGTCATAAAAGCCATTCCTAATAGGGACTATTTGTTCTTCCGAGAGCTGTCCTGTGCACACTTTCTATGTTCTCTAAAATGGCCCAATAGACCCTTATAATTATCTTGGACTACATATTAATTATCTATGTTGTGGAGATGAGGACAGTGTGGGAGGATTTGATTAGTTTAGCAAAAGACAGCTGGGCAGGGCAGAGTCTACAATATGTTGTGTATTGTGAGCTTCTGCCATAATCTGTAAATATGCACAGCATACTTGCTGATTATGGTACATACTTATCCTGTGTAGTCACCCTGCAGATATGGCTGACCCATTGGCTTTCAGTAATAAAACCAAAATGCAAGCAAATCAACCAGACAATGGGCATTTTAGAGATTTCTTGTTCTTAAGGCTACATTCACACTGGCGGTGAGGTTGCAGTGCATTTACAGTTTACAGTTAAAGCCAGGAACCGCTACCTCTTTGGGAGACACTGCATGTAGGGTCCCCCCTGCAGCAGCCCCATAGCAAATAAATAGCCCAGTAGTGTCTCCCTGCAGCAGCCCCGTAATGAATGAATACTAGTAATGAATGAATACTAGTACCGCTGACTGCCGCCATCTGATATATGTGCAGAAGATGGTTCTTTAAAAACCTGCGCTGCTCTGGAAGTGCTAGAACAACTGGCAAGGGAACCAGCCGGGGAGCCAGTGGGGGATCACAGGATGTAGACTCTTTCTCTGCCCTACCAAATGACAATAAATTGTTACCTAGTTAAAATATTGTCATTGACTTGTGGGCACTAATAGCACATTGTCAGCGGAAAGAAACATGATGGTTTGCTCATTAATGGGGTTGGCTGGGTGCTGGGATTATGCTAAATGGAGTTACAAATGTTGATTGGAGTTAGTAGGAGAGCTGTTAATAAATGTAGACACAAGTTTTATTTTTGCAGCTGTATTATTTAGTAATTTATACATGTACATGTCATGGATCTTCTTACAGCTGCTCTGCTTTTTGACACCTCGTGCTTCGGTAACTATTTGTCATGGCAGAGACACCAAGTGCAGCTGCAGCTAATCAGCACATATAGAAGATGACTATGGATGACTAATCACACATCAATTACAACCACACAAATGTGCACATGATTTTGCAAGTTTTGCAATTTTTTAGATATGTTAATAAGAGTTAATGTGGAAGGCCTAAGTATCATATGTCTCTAATATATACTTTATTTTTTAACACTTAGGATGATGACGAAGAATCTAGCAGATTGGAGTCAGATGAAAAGAAAGTCTCTGTTTCGAACACCGAGGAAGTAGCAGAACAAAGTGCTAAGCACATCATTGAGTATGTCCCAGATAATCCCATGGGAGTTTTTTTTGCATGCTGTCTATGCCAGCTGTTCTTTCTAAAATACTGAAAACTACTGCAAAATTAGCCTTTTCTAGTTTAATTAATTGACACTGTCCATGGTTTCAGGTTTCATCTTCTAAGTGATCTGTTAGCAGGTTGCTAGATTTTTTTTTCTGCCTCCTTTCACCAATATTGGGTTAGTTACTGATTGATAATTGTATCTGCAGAAATACAAAAAATGATGTAACCCCTTTTTATTTTTTTTCTGTGAAATAATTTTAAGCTAAATTCCAGGCAGGTAAAAATACACTCAATACAGCAGCTCTGCACTCAATACAGCACCTAAATATAATTCCACATGCACAATTACCTATGGAGGCTGTCCGTTAAGTCCACCATGGTGGTAGTTTGATGCTGCACTGCTCCTGAATTCAGAGCAGAGTTGCCACTTTCATGTACACTGCCTGTAGAGCATGGCATGGGTATTGTCACTGGAGAAGCCTTTTAGTTTGTCAGTCAGCGCCTGGCCACTGTTTTCTGGTTAGACAAAACTTCCACTGTCAGCTGTAGTGACTGAGAAGGGGAAGCATGTGAATTACAAAAGCTCCTTTAATTAATTAATTTAGGAAAGGTAAAAAAACATTTTTGTTTTTACTTTTTTTCAGATAAAATAGAATTTTTTAGTTGTGTTTTAATGGTAAGGTAAATGCGTTCATTATGAGTATTTGTTGTACTCTGTGTTTTTTTATTGGAAAGAAAATGTTAAATCCGATGTCTAGCTCTAAAGTGAAAAAGTAATGATTTGTTCTGCTATGCCTTAGGACTGCAAAACAGGATGTGGATGATGAATATAGTATGCAGACAGATGCACAACAGTCTCAGTCTTACTATGGAGTGGCTCATGCCATTACAGAGAGAGTGGAAAAACAATCCTCTCTTCTTGTCAATGGCTCCCTTAAACAATACCAGGTATTTAAATTTTATTTTCTCCACCTGTTCTTATTATGTTGCTGTTCAAAACACTAAGCATTCTAAATTGAAAAAATGGGCATTTATAAACCCTAAAATCTCTTTACAAACATGAGTTTGTTTTTAAAAAAAACTTTATTTTCTGTTTTTATTCTTCTGTGTTATTTGTAATTGTACAGTTTATAGTCTGCTCTTAAGCACTCCTGTTTCTTTTACTGAAAGTCTATAACCAGAAGCCTGGCAGTCTGTTTCGGAACTCTAACCTTATATAGCTGCTAACCATACTAAATCTTTAATCTTTGGGAATATGAAACTTGAAGTCTTGAAGTGGTCACAATAATCAGCAGCTCTACTTTTCTTCTATTTTGCAAATGTAAAACCTTGCTGTAAAAGAAATGACAAAGCTCAGATTCTGCCTGAGCAGCTTGCAATGTTTACAAAAATCAAAGTTCAAATTTAAGCAAGGCTTTAGTGGACATATAGGGTGGCTTATCATGTTGATTGAACTCCTACCAACATACCCGTCAGAGGGAGCCTACAAGGTCATTTATGAAATGATTGGTGGATTTTTTTTCCACCAAGGATGTTGTATGCATGGATTTTGTATGCTGTATTGTATTTATATTGAGGGCCTGGAAGTTATCTAATAGTAGGGTAAAGACACCTTAACCAAGCTTCAGGGCTGTCATCCTCATTTTTGATGGAACCAGTGTTCAGTCAATGAAGTCAGAAACCTTGAATTGCTTAGTTGTTCCAGGGCTATGATTTGTATGCTTACCATGAGTAGTAGGAATTAATCTGGCAGCTCTGTAACTTTCAATTTAAAAAGTAGTCAGTAGTGCATGATTTGTGATGTGGAATTTGCCCCACGTCTCTGCTTTATTTGTAAAGCCCTGTAAAGTTTGTCACTATTATATGAATCCGTAATCTGAAAATACATACTATGGGGTGTTTTTATAAATGATTTCCCTGTAAATTTGGCTGGGAGTTCATTGACAGCAGCTTGAATTACTCTACTTTTCTCCTTCAATTTATAATAAAACAATGACTCGTTCTGCCACCTAGTGGTCAATTATCGAAAGTGCATATCAGGTACAATTCTAACTAGTAAATTCTATATATTCTAAACAAATTTAAGGGTGAATCTTGGTCGAACTCACAGGGGAATACACCCCCATGAGTGTGAAACAACATAATAAGGATACATTTATTATGCCTTAAAATACCTTTTCAAAATGATTGTCCTGTAATAAACTGCAGTTTCCTTGTTGGTATGCTGTGGAACTAGATTATATTTTGTCTCCTTTTTACAATGTTTACAATAGGATACAAAACAGTATTAATAAGAGGTTAACAGCATATGGTATGTAAATGTAAAATATATCTGCAATATAGAACTAACAAAAAATGAAATGTTAAAGAAGTTCATTCTTCTACCACCATGAGCAGTTTTGATTTTAAAGAATACAGAACAACTGTTGCCAATTTTCTATGAAGAAAGAAAGTCCCTCCTGGCATTCAAAACAGTCTAATCAAATCCCCGGAACAGAATGTTCCCATATTATCCCTGTACATACTTTTAGTTGTAAGAAATATCTTCATATGCTGGGCCTGATTATTTAAAGCTGCCAGTCTGGAGGAGATAGAATATTATAAGAGAACTTGGGTGATCCAGCAAACCTGGAATACATCTAGTCCAGGATTAAAAACATTTGTAAACTAATAGCTAATGATTTTATTAAAATAATTTCAGTTTTGCTAGATCACTCAGGTTCTCTTACGATAGTTTATCTTCTCCAGTCTTGGATAGCTTTAATAAGTCAGGTCCACTGTCTCTACCATATATCACAATACCATCTGTATGCCCACAAAGGTCCAAATCATAACCTGTACTCCAGCAGACATGACACACCTTTCACCATTAAGTTATTCTTGTTGAAAGTGCTTTTACAGAGTTGTATCCATTTTTGCTTTACAATTTCAGATCCAAGGTTTGGAATGGATGGTTTCTCTATATAACAACAATTTAAATGGAATTCTAGCTGATGAAATGGGGCTTGGAAAGACAATTCAGACTATTGCGCTCATAACGTATCTGATGGAGCACAAGAGGCTTAATGGTCCCTATCTCATTATTGTTCCACTCTCGTAAGTAGAACATTTGTTTCCTTTAGTAGATTTCTCATTACTGCATAGTTTTAGTTTTGAATGCCTTTATGTCTTTTAGCCTGTGACACTTAGTTAGTCCTTAAGGTGTGTGTGGGGGGGAGTGTAATTTAATAGCTAATGATTTTTTTTTAAAATAATGTCAGTTTTGCTAGATCACTCAGGTTCTCTTACGATAGTCTATCTTCTCCAGTCTTGGAGAGCTTTAATAAGTCAGTATTAAGTAGAATCTGTTATATTTGGTTGATTTAATGTACCTTACCTGGAAGCCATTAATGCTTACATCTCATAATGCTGTACAAAATCCAAAAATAAAACTATCACAAGATAGCTAACTATATGTTAGTGAAACATAAAACTATGTTTTTTTCTTTTTTGTGCTGCTAGCAAACACAAATGTACAATTATATGAAGTATTCAGTGAGATGTTTGCTTCAGAGATGCTGTATAGTACATTTAATACATACATCTTGGTGCATATTATTATATATACATCTTGGTGCATAATATTATATATACATCTTGGTGCATATTATTATATATACATCTTGGTGCATAATATTATATATACATCTTGGTGCATATTATTATATATACATCTTGATGCATATTATCTCATTATCTTGTTTTTAAAACATGGTATGCATCATCCTATGGGTGGATAGTTTAAATATAAATCCTGCTTCCTGATGGACTTCTTTAAAGCTGAAATATTCTTGTGGGATCTGGTTTTGGAATATTGCCAAACAGAACTGATTGTTCTCCCTATCCCATTTCCTTATAGACATTTGCCTACTTGCCACTCATCCTTTCTCCCAAACAAGGAGCACTTTCATATTCAAAACAATTAGGATCGTAGGGGCAAGCTTATAATTAAAGTAGAACTATGGTGAGGGGTCTTTAAAGTTCATGGCATAAGCCAAGGTTAAACATGTGTAGAAATATATTTTTATGATCTTGAGCTGGCAATCTACAGTTTTACAGTCTGTGGAGGCTGTGCAAATTATGAGACTTTATTTGTTGAAATCTGCTTATTATTTTTGCAGCAGACATATCACAGAAAGAACTGCAGTATTTAGGCATTTTGATCCATCAGATAACTCTGGGATTTTCATTTGATATTCCAGAATGCCTTTCACATTGCTGACATGAATTGTTTCTTGTAGAAAATTGCAATGATCTCCATTTTGTTTTAACTGTATTATTATTCTTCCTTAGGACATTATCCAACTGGCAGTATGAGTTTGATAAATGGGCTCCCTCAGTGGTGAAAATCGCATACAAGGTATCTAGTGTTTGTTTAGAAATGAGGGATCTTGTCTGCGTAACTCCTTTTCATAGATTTTCTTCCTTAAGATGCTGCAGAACATTACTGTTAACTGCAGCCCAAGCTAATCATTCTAAAGAGAGTGCTGCAATAAAGACTAATTACTTTCAGATGGAAAGACGCCGCACAAAATTGTTCATCATCATATCCAATATAGTTTGATGAGTGCAGTAATATATCTGTTGCGTGCCATTTTCCATGTTTGCTTGATTGGATCTATGCTTGAGGATGCCCACCTGCTTCTCAGAAATGTCACACATCCCTCACTTGTCATGCTCAGCTTAGGTGATGATGGTTATAGCTATCTGCTGTGATTTCCACCTTTTTCTCTTGATTAGAATCCTTTGTGACATTTGTAGAGTGGCACTTTTTATCTGTCTCTCTTTTTATGTAAAAGACAAATACACTATAGGGTTACTATTATGGTGTTTTTACTTCTTATTCACCCTTCATGGCCAGGAATCTTTTAGACCTATTAATCTCACTTTAATCTATGAATGTTGTATCCTTATGGGTCAAAATGATGGAAGAGTCTTTTAAGACATAATACAACACAAAGATCAAAATAGGAGAATTTCCTTAAGCAATGCCTCTTTAATTTTTATTCTTTACACAATAATCTGCTGTCCCTATTGTATCTGCATAGGTGTATCTATGGAGAAGGTAGGTCACCGAGTTAGTCTAATTGGCCCTATTATGATTTGTCCTAAAGAAAATAATAGAAGCTTTAGGTGGAATATTGACTGACGCATTTAAAAAAAAAAATCAGTTTACCCTAGAAAGTAGTCATACTCTGTCTCTTCTACTGGCTCATATCACGTAAAAAAGTAGCCATCCAATTGTCAAGCCATCCAAGCCATCCCTTGCTGATCTATTTTACACATAGAAGTAAAAAGGGAAAAGTCAAAATGCAGGAACAGTCTGTGAAAAAGTAAGTACACCTTAATTCCCTTCAAAAGAATTAGGAGGGTAAATAGCATCCATGTGCTGCTAATCAGATGCACTTGGTTATTGACCATTGGCAAGTGTGACCACCTCTATAAAAGCAGAAGTTTTAACAGTTTACTAATCTGGACCATTCTGGTGTGTGTTAACACAATACCAAGAATACCACCGGACTCTTCCTTTATTGCAGAAACCTGTTTTAATAAAGTATAGTTTAGTTCTGCTTTAAATAATTTTTGGACCTAATAATTGTTTTTGTTCTAATAACCTAAAACAATAAAGGGTGTATTTTTTTCTTATGACTGTGCATATTTAGTGCAGAGTGCAGAGTACAAAAGGATACAGTCCAAAACGTTCTATTCTTGTAGATGTTTAGTATACACAATTGAAAAGCAGTATAACTCTGTTACCTTCTAAATGATATTTTTTTGTTTGTTTTATTTTAGGGAACACCAGCCATGAGACGGTCTCTGGTGCCACAGCTTAGGAGTGGTAAATTTAATGTCCTGTTGACCACCTATGAGTACATTATAAAAGATAAACACATCCTTGCTAAGGTACTTAGATTTTTTTCCACTGTTTATTAAAACAAATTCATTACATATCCATGAAACAATGATAAAACATTTTTTGTTACTTTGGTGTAGATTTAAATACAGTTGACAATCGAAAATCCGGCCATCAATAATCCGGTTCTTTCAGTTTTCCGGCATGAATTACGGACCGCATTTTCAATACAGGGACTGTAGTACACTGTTTGGCCACTGATGTTTTGATGGCGCTGCTCTGCAGAAACCGCTATTAGGTCTTGCTTGCAACACTAAATACACATTGATATGTCCCTGCTGCCTGCTCTCTGGACTGTGCCAGATATCCGCGGGTGCTGCTAAAGAAGAGGTAGGCAAACTCCGGCCTTTAGGCCGGATACAGCCTAGCAAGTATTCCAGTTTGACCTAAAGCCCCCCTAGTTATTTATTGTTGGATCCAGCCTAATTGAATTATCCCATTATCGCGAGTTTCCACGATATCATCGATATCATCCAGTTCTTGCACAGTAACCCCAATTACTATGCCTAAAGAGCAGAAGCAACGCGCAGCTACCAGTCTCCGGAAGGTTGACCTCGAACGTCGTGTCTTCAACCCCGAATGGCCTTACAAATTATTCTTCGTCCAACGCAGCAACAAAGCCCTGTGTTTAGTGGTACAACAACACTAACAGCACTTTCAAGTGGTTGAATCTTAAGGGGCATTTGGATGCCAACCACGCGCACATGTACAGAGACTACACCACAGAAGACTGAGGCTGCTCACTTGCAGTCATGGTTGGAAAAAAACTTTCCTTGAACACCTTGTTTCTTCTGGCCTAGTGTGCTTTCTTGACATCCTGAAATGGCCTAGTAGTCCAAAAAGTTTGCCGACCCCTGTGCTAGAGGAAGGAGGTATGTGTGTGTGGAGGTAAGTATAACTTTCAAAAATCCGGCACTCCTCAGGTCCGGAAGTCGCTGGATTTTTGAATGTCAACTGTAATTAAAAAAAAAAAAAGTCATTTTCTGATACTTTGCTAATGTCCCACCTGCCTGTTTTTCCTGGTATTTATATCTAGTTGTGGTGTATAAGCTTTCATGCACTGTAAACTGTGCTGCTTATTATAAGAGATAACAGTGGTCTATAATAGTGGTCTATTAGGCAGAAATCTCAGCCCAGCCAGCACACCTCTTTAATGGTTAACATCCCCTGACATTACCTGGTACATTGTACAATAATCAGTAGAGCTTTTCTCCAACAGGTACCATGTATAGTCGACTATATGCGGTTGGGGGTAGGGGGCCACACAATAAAATCTTAGCACCATGTCACCTCTCACACCATAGTGTGCTGCATTTATGCACAAACTCAGCCCTAAGTCCTCTTTTCCATTCAACATTGGAATAAACATGGAGACATTTGGACCTTCAGTAATATACAGGCTGCAATGCAAACTAGTGCTGTAAGCAAGTATCAGTACAATAAAAAATGTGCATATCCAAAAAATGTACATTTTTTAAGCCAGCAATTTTCTTTTCACATAGCCTAATGTTATATTTCTGTGTAATTTATAGCCCAGCCTCTTCTAATGTGCAATCAGGGGAGCATTATACTGCCTTGATCCACAATGAGTAGCAAAAAATAACAATATCATTGTGCACCTCCGGATTGCATTGTCATGATGCTGTATACAGTTTACCCAGTACCACCTTGTTCTTTTTTGGATAGACTTTACTCGAGGTTATAATCTCATTAATGCATGAATCCATGTTCAGGCGGATTTACTGGTGCATTAAAATGATTTTATTTGAAGTTCTTGGCAAGGGCTCAGGAAGTCTGAAACAACTGCATCCTGGGATGGTGGAGTGGATAGCTGTCCAAATTATTGATATGCTAACGCTTGGTGGAAGTTGCAGATAAAATATATGTATTATTTAATTAAGCTGATTCTCGGACTTTAGTTTGTACATTTGTCTCTAGATATTTATACTCATGTGATGTAACAAAGTGCCCCTTGGGTAGTTGTACTCCTGTGACTCCACATTCACATTCAGTTTATTTCACACTTCAATCAGAAGCTTTACAGCTAATTACAAAGCAAAAAAGAGGCTTGTGCCATGACCCAAATATAAATTTAAAGGAGAACTTGTGCAAAATCTGAACGTTACGATATTTGGGAGCTTGGTAAATAATTAAATATTTCAAAAATCCTTAGTTTTAGTGCAGTTAGATAGTAGCAAATATACAGGATACGTAATATGATAAATGATGCCTGTGATATTTTCTCCTTTGACATTCAGCAAATCCCACCCAGAAAGCTTGTATGTGGGAGCTAGTAATGGCCACAAACATGTTCAAAGCTTCCTTTATCTGCACATGTACCTGAAACCTAGAGGCTTGTAGCTCTAAAAATACAGTTATGTTGTGCAGAACAGATAGTGCTTAGTACTCCCGTGTAATGACATTGCTCTGCTGTCTTACTTTCAAGTTGTTTTTTTTTCCACCCTTAGATCCGATGGAAGTACATGATTGTGGATGAAGGACATCGGATGAAAAATCATCACTGCAAGTTAACCCAGGTGTTGAACACGCACTATGTGGCTCCAAGACGAATCTTGTTAACAGGCACCCCACTGCAGAACAAACTGCCAGAGCTTTGGGCCCTTCTGAATTTCTTGTTACCTACCATCTTTAAAAGCTGCAGCACCTTTGAGCAGTGGTTCAATGCCCCATTCGCTATGACTTTAGAAAGGGTAATGAGCTCTAACATATTTTACAAAGCATGTTTCAACTTACAGGGACTATTTTACAGATCAGAATATGGTAGAATTTATTTTAAAGTGTTAGACATAAATGTACACTAAATATTATGTGCATTTAAAGCCCTATCCTATGCAAACATACTACAGATTTAAAGGATAACTGAAAGCAAAACTTTTTTATTTTTTTAATAAAGGGGGAACAGGAAAAATTTACACTGTAATTATTTTTTCTGTCTGTGACCCCCCCCCTTTCCCATTTGGGAGAATTTCACACTCATCGCACTCATCAACAGGCACTGACCACCCTTCCTTCCCTGGCCAGTGTGTTCTTTTTCAGACTTTGACCTTCACTCTGGTCAGTCAGTCATAAAAGGCTTAATACAGTTGCTCAATAATTGCTGCTGAAAACTTTAGTGATCATTTCCAGAAACAGTATAAATGAACAACCCTGCCAAAAGTGATTATGGTCTGCCATTTAGTGTATTGCATCTTGGTACAACTGTAATAATTATTGTTTTTTACATAAGATGATTACAAAAGACCTAACATCAGTATAAGGTTTTAGTCAAAACATGATCAGGCATGGTTGCTTTTTGTGTTTTTTATGTCGGGGAGGAGTTAAAATGTGAAGTTTATTATATTTATTATATAGATATATTATATGTTCTCTGTGAACAATGTTTCTATTTTAACCCATATAAAATAAACAGAAAAGATTTGTGCATTTCATGTTGCTAGCAACTGTTTTGGTGGTTTTTGATTAATAGGCAAACATCAGAAACTGACAATCATTAATAATTCATTTTTGGCTTATAATCTCCTCATGTGCCAATCAGGAGGTTGTGCTGCTTATGTTCTGATCCCTGATATATTACACTGAGCACCTGCAGGGAAGAATTAATCCCTGAGAGAAGAAAATTGTAACATTGGCCTTTTTAGTTTCTTACACCATACCAATCGGCGTTGCAGTGGCAGACAATAAAAGAAACCTTGGTACACTGTCACTTAGTAATAAATTTTAATTTATAAGGCCACAACATAGAGGAGCAGAAAGAATTTACACTAACAACGCCAAATATTATCCTTTTTTTAATGGTGTAAAGATGTTTAGGTATATAGATTTATAGAAGAGCAATTTATAAAAAAAAAGTGGTTTGTGTTTAGTGTTTTTATGCTCCTCATATAAAAACCTACTTATTAATCTTTGTACTGTTAAAGGTGGATTTAAATGAAGAAGAAACTATACTGATCATCCGCCGTCTGCATAAAGTGTTGCGTCCCTTTTTGCTAAGAAGGCTGAAGAAAGAGGTGGAGTCTCAGTTGCCAGAAAAGGTTTGTGATGCTAGTGCTGGTGTACAATTTTTTTTTTTCAAATTTACCAAAGTGCCAAGATAGGTATATGATGAGCCAGTGCTTTTGTTATTAATGACAAGTGCTACTGCTGGATAATTGTACTCACCAGGATAAAAAAGAGAAAACTGGGCTGCAGTGGACAAAAATATGATGTTAATTTATTACAAATACCAGTGCATGAGCCTACCGACCACTAACCCATCAAGTGTTGTAACTGTAAAAATTTAAGAATAATCTTATACTAACAGTTACAGCAGGAGCTTATCCTTCTTAAAACTTACCTGTGGAAAAAATGGGTGGGTATCAGTCTGGAGTTCTTGGTGATCCTAGTAAAACTGCGTTTGTAGGTAGACTTTGCAGAGTAAAGTAACTGAGTAGAAAATGCAGGGTAATGTTGTGCAAAAAATCTTCACTACACTTGCCTTCTAGTTAACACAATGGAAAGTCTATAAGTCTATTTCAGCCTTTTGTGTAAAAAACAAATGTATTTGCCGCATGGGATTCTATAGGCTCAATAAAAATGCACTGATTGAGACTGATTTTAAAGGAAAGCTGTGCAGAGATAAGTAAAAGGGCCACAGCTGCTGCTTACAGATGAAAAAAAAAACATGCAATAAGAGTGAAAATAATGCTGCTGATGCACATACTTTCACAAATAAATAAGAATGATGGCCAGGAAACTAGCTTTTTTTTAGAAATAATGCAAGCCTAAATGTTCATGTTACCTTCAGGTTCCTGCAGGCACCACAAATTGCCAACACATTGTTGTTACTTTAGGTTGTTTTTCTGAGAGATTTGGTTCTAAAAATATTTTTAGTTTCTGCAAGACCCTTTTTTAGACCACCTAGAACAGTTACCATTATTTATTTTCTTTTGTTTGTTAAAGAATATCATTATTTCTTACCAACATCCTTGTTCTCTTGTAGGTTGAATATGTAATTAAATGTGACATGTCAGCTCTCCAAAAGATTCTTTACCGCCACATGCAAGGAAAAGGTATTCTCCTCACAGATGGATCGGAGAAAGATAAGAAGGTATGTTGATTGCTGTTGTATTTCCAACAGATGCATACTGTTTGTAGGTGTGCCTGGAGGTGTGTGCTGTAGTTTGTATATACAATATATATAGAGTATTATGTTATTACTGACCTCTCCAGACTTTCCAGACACCGTTTCCACCATAAAAAAAAAAAAAAATCTCTTAAACCCCCCTAGCGTTCTAATTCTGTCAGTTTTTTGATGCAAAAAGTGATCCTATTTTTAATTTTTTGTTTATATTGTGGTCCTGTAGTTCTTAGGACTAACTCCCGGGTATATTAATTATATTGATTTATTATATTATAATCATAAATTAAAATATAATAAATAATTATAAATCATAATTATAAAAAATAATGAAATATTAGACCACAACAATGTAACTTATCAAAAATAAAATATCAAAAATTTCTCACTGAAATTTTTCAAATGAGGGTGCAATATTATTGATAAATAATATTATAAATTAAATGCAGATATTAGAAAAAAAATTTGTACATTTTTAGTAGACATCCTGGGTGTGGTAGATTTTGAAGCAGGGAAGTCCCAACATCACAGTCAGGACAGTAGAACCTGGTTTCTTTGCGTTTCTTCCTTCCTCTGTCATCGGTCTTTGAGCAGCAAACCACGCACATCCTTGTAGGTGCTGCCTTTTTCTGGGTTGGTGGGATGTATTCAGTGAAGTGACGACCAGTCAGGCTTTCCGGGTTGACAACGGTGGACCAGAACAGTGGAGGCATGATGGACAGTACTCATCAGGCACACATATTTCTTTTCACGCCATCTCAGGGCCATCATCTTGCCTTTCTGCCAGGCAACAATTTCTTCTGTCTTCAGCTTCCCTTTTGCAAACATTAATGGCAGGTTGCCATAGGCATCTATTCTGTGTTGCAGAAGGAACTCATAAAGCTTAAGAGAGGTGTAGAAATTGTCAGTTGTGACACAATAGCCCTGACCCAGCAATGGCTCAATGAGGGATAGCACTGAAGATAATGCCAATCCATAATGGCTTTATCTGAGGTTGAACTGTGTCCCTTTTCCAGTGTACAGTACCGTATTCCAGATGTAGCCAGATTAGGATTTGCACAGCATATACGTTTTCACGCCAAATCGTACCCTCTTTGACGCAATGTACTGCACCCAGCTGAGCCTCCCCTTGTAAGCCATTGGACTTTCATCAATGCTGACATTTCTTTCTGGCACATAGGTTTGCTGGAAATTTTGTAGAATCATCTGAGACACTTCCCAAATTTTCTTCAGTTTTGATGCAGGATGAGTGATCTCATCAAATTCTTCATTGTTTTTGAAGTGCAGGTACTTCATGATGAGGGAAAAGCGGTATTCTGGCATGGACTGTGCCAAAGAATGGAGTGGCAATCATTTTGTTCTTGGACCAGTACCACTTCTGCATGGATTTGCCCACAACTCCCTGCACGATCACCAAGCCCAAAAACAGGCAAATGTCTTCCTTGGTCACAGGTTCCCACTTTCTGCTTCTTGCAAACCTCAGGTGTGGAGCACCTTGTTGTTGTCCAGCGTACCTTCATAAAACAAAATAAAAAAGGTATTTTAAGATATGTTCTTTTATAGTGTGAAGGTTGCAAGTAATATGTTAGCAAACACAGAGCAGCACACATGTTGGCATAATTTTTTTTTAAAAAGTTAGCAAACGCAGAGCAGCATAAGTTTCCAAAAAAAAAATTCAACAATTTAAAATAGTTAGCAAACACAGAGCAGAACACATGTTTTCATACAAAAAAAATTTAAAAAAGTTAGCAAACACAGAACGGCTTACCTGTTTGTCTCCGCAACAATTTTTTCGATAACTTCATCGGTCAAAAACAACCTCAGGTATGCCAGGGAGTCGTCGCATTCACCCTCAATGTTCATCCCAGGTGCGCCGGTGAATGGAAATCTTGGCGGTGCTGCCTGGTCTGCATCAAGGTCAATGGAGCACCAGGTTCAGAATCGTCGCTCAGTTCACTTTCGCTGTCTGATAGCAAATCTCTGTTGAATAACTATCACTCGATTCCACAAGGGACTCCAAATCGCTATCGCTGCGTTCAAATTCCTCCAAAACAGCACTTGCGCCAGCGAGATGCCTTTTGGATGCCATGTGGTCTGCAGCAATCAGTCAGGAGCAATCAAGGTCAAAGACAAAGTGATGAAATGATACATTCAGGAAGTAATTTATAAGTCATCAAAAGGTCAGATCAAGGTCAGAGCTAATAGTGGGCAAAATGTAAATCAGGGCACTGAGCAATAATGCTTGGTACACTAAAATGTGTATTTATACTTTTATTATATGTTTTGTAGTGTTTTTTACTGTAAAAAAATTAAAAGCAGATTGCATAGTAATCTGCTTTTAAATTTCCCACCCTCAGAATCCATCACTCCACCGCATCACCCGTAAGATGTCACATCTTCCCGGATGATGCGATAGGGATGTCCCCGCCCTGCTCACTCCCCTAAATCAACTGGCTGCTTGCATCACCAGGTGGATGCAAGCGTCACATCCTTTGGGTGATGCTATCAGCAATAGCGAATTCCGGGGGTGATGCCAGCAGGAAATCCCCGCTGGTATCACCCCCAGAATTTACTATTGCTGCTCGAATCAGCAGTTAGATGTGATGCACCATGTATAAGTCCTGCATGGTGCATCGCATCTAACTGCGGATGCGAGCAGCGGTGTGGCCGGGACCCTGGGTGGTATTTTAAAGTAGACTCCTTAGTAATCTGCTTTTAATTTTCCCGGCCACACCCCCGACAGACAGACACCCTGGCATCACAGCGGAATCGTCCGATCGCCGCTGGAGTGTGTGGCACAGGTAAGAGGGGCTTCTAAAGTTACCCCGAGTGTAACTCTGGGTTACTGCTTTTTGCAAGTGAAATCCACCCCAATTCACACTTGGGATTACCGCTAGGGGGGTTAAAGACCTTTGCTGCTGCAGTTGTTTTCAAAATTTAGGACCAGAAAAGCTCTGCATCCAACCACTACTACGGAGCACTTTTATAATTTTTTTTTCCTCTTACACTCAGTAAATTTTTCATTAGACATATAACAGAATGTAAGAGATAAACATTTGTGGTAAATGATGTGTGATTGATTTGTTTTCTAGGGTAAAGGTGGAGCAAAAACACTTATGAACACCATCATGCAGCTAAGAAAGATCTGCAATCACCCTTTCATATTCCAGCACATTGAGGTAAGTTAAAGAATTTTCATATGTTGGCATTGCATTTGAATGCAGACATTTTGGAATACCATATAAAGCATGAAGGCGAACTATTCTACTGCCGTATCTATGACTATAGATCAACTTTCCTGATTTCCTAATAAAGGCAATACCAGGGCTTTTCATGCGCCTGGTTTGTAATTTACTAAGAACATTTTATATTTTAAGTTGACAGTTGAAAAATATCATGCTGATGCTGTATTCTAAAAAGCACTCTAAAGCCTACCTATTCTAGAAAAGTTGAACACAGCATCTACTGTGGAGCTCTCCTTTAGGTTAACCCCACTAACTAGCTAAAGGAGATACAAACAGAAGTGAATCACTGATTGAGAGCCACCACTCTTACTGTTGGTGTTCAGCATGTTCAAAGGAGCATGCTGTGCATTGCAACTAAGCATTGGAATATTTGTAGTTATACACAACTATGGTGGCAAAAGAGGGCACCACAAAGGATATATATGTGTGTTTGTATATTTATTTTTATATATTTCTATATATATTTATTTATTTTTGATCCTGAAATTTAACTTTCTTTTCATTTTACACATTCTAGGTAAATGGTTTCTTTCCCTTTTTTGCATGTAATTGTTCAAAATTTCTGAATACCCTAATTCTGTGCTTGTAGGAATCCTTTGCTGAACATCTGGGATATGCTAATGGCATCATCAACGGGTAAATAATTTTAATATCCTGCATTTACTGGTAGATTTACATAATTCTAAGCGTAAAGCTCCTTGCTTCATGAATAACCAACATGCCATTTTTCCTTTTCTTTGACATGACAGCAAAAATGCCATCTGTGACTGAATGCTTTATTTTTTCATTTATTATGATAGAAATGAAAAAAGGTGCTTTTTTCAGGGGTGGGGGGTCTTATATAATTGATCCTGGGCCAAATGCAGTAATGTATACGTCAAATAATTTATACTGGTAGAGAAGGAAATTTTGCAATCCCCTGTAATGGATCCAATTGTGTCCAGAAATGAAAGTCTATATAAAAAGGAATGTGACAAGGGCAAATGAGGACTAGGACAAGTGCCCTGAGTACACCCTTTTAAAGAAAGAAAAAAAGGGGGGGGGGTTCATAGGTCTTTCCAGTTGTTGCTTTTGCTGTCACTGTGCAACATGTTCTTTGATATACATTATTTTGTAGTATGGGTTGATAAAACAAATCAAAATTCTAAAAAAAAAATTTAAAGCAAATGTTACACATGCAGAACTTGCTTATAGTCTAGTCCCCTACCTCGTGTATGAAAAGCAGGAAATAATGAGTTTATGAAAAAACTTTGTTTATGAAAAAACTCAAAAAGGCCCTGTCCCTTTTCTGGAAACCCAGGAAAGCTTAATTTTTCAAATACAAGAATAGGCCACAGATTTGGAGTATTTCTGTGAGTTCTGAAATTATTAGCTTTCCCAGGATCCACCACGTTTACGAAACTAGGGTCAGGTAAGTTTTTTTTCTCATCAATTTTAACTTTTTATGTTTTTTTTTTACAGTGAGGTTCTAGGACTTTTTTTGTTTGCTTTAAATATACCGTATTTTTCGGACCATAAGACGCACTTTTTTTCCTCCTAAAGTGGGGGGAAAATCAGGGTGCGTCTTATGGTCCGAATGCAGAGGTACAGGGGCATATTTTTTTACTTGCGTCTTATAGTCCGGAGCGTCTTATGGTCCGAAAAATACGGTAATTTAGTTTTTATTATGGTATACAGAAGATTTACCCAAAAAAGGGATTTTATTTATTTTCTGCTTTTCTGTTTTTTGGGGAAAAGGAAAAATATGATGATATGATACATTGTCCATACTAATCTTTTTATGTTACACAGGCCTGACTTGTACAGAACCTCAGGAAAGTTTGAGTTGCTTGATCGAATTTTACCTAAGCTGAGAGCCACAAATCACCGTGTCCTGCTTTTCTGTCAGATGACCTCGCTCATGACGATCATGGAGGATTACTTTGCTTTTCGCAACTTTCAGTACCTTCGCCTTGATGGTTTGTGTTTCTTTTGATTCTTCATCTAGTTTAAAACTGATAACATCAGAATTATGTAGATGTGAAGACCTATTCATTGAATCTCCTCATCATGAGATCTGAGGAAACATAATCTGTGGAGTTTGCCATGTCTGTTTTTTTTTTCTAGAATGCATATTTTAAATGCTTGAGAGCCCTTTTTAATGCTCCATCATAGCCATGCCATGTATACCTCTAAACATGCATGTAAACAAAGTCAAATTGTAACTGTTAACATTTTTGTGGTTAGATTTTAAAGTCTTTTTAATGTTTAAACATGCACCATACATTTTGTATCAATAGACTTGTGTTCTATGGAGCATCAGAACTTCTGGGATTTGTTTTTCTCCTCTACAAAGTGTGCTAATTAAAACTAAAACATTAGTCATTTAGGTGGAATTTTTATTGTAGATAACATATCTTTGCCTAATAAGGACTTTTCTGTTTCCTAAGGTACTACAAAGTCAGAAGACAGAGCTGCATTATTGAAGAAATTTAATGAAGAAGGTTCACAGTATTTCATCTTCTTGCTTAGTACCAGGGCCGGAGGTTTGGGACTGAACCTTCAGGCTGCAGACACAGTTGTTATTTTTGACAGTGACTGGAATCCTCATCAGGTTTTTATCTTCTTTGTTTTCTCATTGTCTTGGTTGTCTCTTCATTTTTAATTTTATCCCAGCTACTTGATACTTTAGTTTAAGTAACAAAAATTCCTTTTATATTCTGTACTTAAGCTTTTCAGGTAGTATCATTTGTGCAGCATTATTAGTCTTACTTACATTTGTCAGTGTAGCCAGGAAACCTGCAACTGTCCTGTTCTCAAGGAACTCCTAGCAAACTCACGAGGAAACCCAATTGTTCAATTAATCCTGAATAAGAAAGGCTGCTATATAGTTTTGGTTCTGCTCTTCCTTTTGGTCGTCACTCCTTACAGCTCTCCTTTCCGGAAGCACTCCTACCCACTCACTTAATACACATTCTGGTAGTAAAGGCTGTAGGTCCCTCACATTATCTGGGTAGATAACAATAGGAAATACAGACAGAGTGCACACTTATCTACAGCATAGGCTGTGTTCATATTCACAACATACAGTGAAACCAAAAATATACCATATTGTCAGTTTATAGAGGGTTAGGTTGTTTTACTCAGTGAAAAAACAGGGGAGAATAATTTCCTTGTTGCAGAAAAGTGTATGATTTTTTTTTTAGTGTATAGTGAATAGAAACTATCATTAACTAAACATGTCTTGAGGCTTCAAATAATGGGAAAGGATAAAGTTTTTTTCATTTATACTTTGGAATCATATCAGAGTCTCTAGATATATCTAATTTTCTATTTTGTATAGAAAAATAAAATATTATAATAAATATGCTGAATTACCCTGTTCTTGGATGTGATGGCTGATACCATATACATGGTCTTAAAATCAGGCCAGTTGTCTGTTTTAATGTGTTGAATCCACATACCTGCTTGATCATAGTGAATTACTGAGATATCTGTGCCTAGTGTTCACATTGCTTTTTGTTATGTTATGTATTTAGGACTTACAAGCACAAGACAGAGCACACAGAATTGGTCAGCAGAATGAGGTGCGCGTGTTACGTTTGTGCACTGTAAATAGTGTGGAGGAAAAGATTCTTGCAGCTGCCAAGTACAAATTGAACGTTGATCAAAAGGTTATTCAGGCTGGAATGTTTGATCAGAAATCTTCAAGCCATGAAAGAAGAGCATTTCTTCAAGCCATTCTAGAACACGAAGAACAGAATGAGGTACGTGTTGTCCTATATTCTGTCATTGGTGTTAGGCAAGTCAATTAACAACTGATTGATCTTTTTTTCCTTTGATTTCTTTTTTTGGCTTATATGAAAATGGTTTTAAAGTAAATTTAAAATAATTCTGGGCAATTGAACCTGGCACAAAATTATAAAATGCATATATACAAGTGACTTTTAGCAAAACCAGTCAGCAAAATTCATTTTGTGTAAGTTACCCTGTTTCTAATTAAGTGATTTCTTCCTTTCCTGCTGCATTTTCTGTACTTTGGATAGAAGGGCTAGTTGAATGCAGTGTCAGAATAAATGGAGAACTGTATTGTATGGCAGCATTGCATCATTGCCTTTGCAAGCCTACATATACAATAGGGGATGTATTTTTAGGTTTGGTTTGATCAAAGAATATGTAGCTTAAAGTGTTTGGAAATCTCAAAACATTTTGCTGTGGTTTGGAAAGAGTGATGAGGGATTAGCATTTAGTTCCAATAAAGGGCTTTACAGGCATTCCATGTAAGACAACAAATCTAGTAAAGCACTGCAATTCAGGTAATATTAGGCTTTCTACAACATTATATTTTGCATAGTGCCACTATTTGCCCAGCATCATTCTGCTCACAGACAACATGTTTGTTGTACACATTATTGACACTTAGAATTGTACTTCTGATTGAATTCCCACTAGGGAATTAGTGTCAATTGTCTTAGTGCAATTGTCACTGGGACTCAAAGCGAGAGTAGAAATGAATTTGAGTTGTCACCACTACAGATATTGAGGGTATACCTTCAAGTTTTGCAACTTCCCATAAGAACTGTCCCGTGAGGAGGGGTTCACCTCACTTTGTAAAGATTTCCTCTCACTTTCTGTTTGGTCTGCAAATTAGGGTAAAGAAAATAAAAGGCAGGTTCTAACCATTTTTTGCTCTATCCTAATTGGGTATAAAAAAACCTTTCCATTTTTCCAAGTTTCCAGTTGGAGAGAAAAAACACATAAAGGAAGTACAGAGGTGTCCGTGTCTCCTGGCTGTTGTTAACAGTCTTTTCCTTCCTTTTCTTTACTGTGTGAAGGCCTCGCAAGATATTGGCTCCCAATAGAGGAATGACTGATGGCTCTGGTGAAAGACTGGAGTCTTTGTTCACCAGGTATATTCTGTCATAAAAAGTTGTTTATAAGCATATTTGGCAGTAGTTGCCATTAACAATGGCAAATGCTTGCTTTAACGTAAATAGGTCTCTCAGTTTGTGTTCATTTATTAACCTTGGCTCTGTATATAAGTGTTAATAAATGTTAACGTGGGGACAGGTATTTATCCATTTCATATGCAGTGTATCTCATGTCCTTCATCTTTTCTTCACTGCAATGCAAGTCAAGAAGTAAACTGACCTGTGGATTCTAAGGTTAAGTGAGCACTTTTATTAGTATTATTTTTTTTTAAAGTAGTTAGACTAGTGGTGGTCATTTTAAGAGGTATAGAAGATCTTGTCTATGGTACCTGACATCAGCAAAGGGCCAGAACATAATATTAGGTATATGTATTGTTACAAACCACTGTCAGAGACTTTTTACATCCTATATCATTTGAAACAAAGTAAGGACATGATCTGTAGGACTGCTGGAGATCACATCCCTTGTAGTCTCTCTACAAACCAATGAACCGCTCCACTAACTGCTGTGGTCAAAGGGACACGCAAGTAGCAAAGGGCAACATGTAGCTGTTAGACTCTGTCGTTGTCCACCGACTCCCTTACCTTTTAGACGATAGAGCAAAGGAAAAGTGTTCTTCAGTAAAGACATGTACACCAAAAATGGTTAAATACTTATAAAGGTATATTTTTCAATACTACATGTTCTGAATTGCTTCAAGTATGATATTAATTTTAAAATATGGTAGCATTAAATATCTGGTAGGATTATTTCTGTTGAGATATTTTATGAGCATGAACCAGGAAAGTGCATAAAATATTGAATCCAATACAAAATAATTCGAGTTTCCCGCTGCGCTCCCTTGAACGCACCAACGCATGCACCGACGTCACTGGGAACTCCTGGGGGACGTCAGTGCACTCGCCGGAGGAAGAGGATGCGGCTCGAGGCTGGGATAGGACAGGCAGGACACTGGAGGATGCGGATGGAACCAGGTAAGTGTTTATTTTTTATGTTTTTAGCTACCAAGAGTGGCTTGGGGTTACCGCTTTAAACATGTTGTTTTTTTTTGTTTTTTTTAACCCAGAGTCACACTCGGGATTACCACTCAGGGGGTTAAACAGAGAAATTTGTATTTTCATAAGAACTGGAAGCATCTTCCTCATTATATAACATGTCTAGTTATTTACTGAAATATCTATGTTTGTGTTCAATGCATTGTTTAGGAGGAAAGGGTACTGCTCTATGTATTTTCTTAATATACTATTTAGGGGAAGGGGGCTGTGCAGCTCTGCATCAAAACTCAAATATATATAGCACGTTTCCAAAGCAGTACCATTGATGCCTAAGTTCATTTTCTGCTGTCACTGGTTGTGACTGATGAGCTCCACATCACTACTCTGCTGGGTAATGGTCAGAGGGAGACATCGCTAAGAGCTGCAGGGGACCGAGAAGATCAAAACTCCTGGATTTGTCCGGACGAACAATTTCTATATAGATGTCTACAGAAAATGTAATATTTTAGAGCTGAATTCAGTGGCGCAAGATAATTATTCACGGGTGTCCTTTACATGTATTGTTTGGCTTGCAAAAAAAAAAAAGAAAAGAAATAAGGTCACTTAAAATCCTATATTTGCTGTGCAATGCAGTTACAAAATGTATTCTACACTGTAGAATTTACATATGACCGTATTTACCTCCCTTTGACTTCTTGGCATTAGTTATTTTATTTATGTCATTTTTCTATACAAAATATTTTTAAAGAGAGTATCACTGTGGCCATTTTGACTTACAATCCTTTACTTTTGTTGGACAGGTTTTCCTTGTGATGCAAAAATTTGTACAAAATGTAAAACGAAACAAACCAATAAATCCATTTTCCAAAAATGAAAGGCATATGAAATAACTATGGCTCTGCTTATTGATGGATGGTCACTAATACTCCATAATGGGGTAATTAGGCATTCAAAAGCCAGTATGCAACTCTGAAAGAGCTGCAAAGATCTACCAAAATAAGAGAAATGGTCGATAAGATAACTATAACCATATTGAAAAGTGATAAGAAGAAAGATCATTTTTGGGCTTTCGTTTTAAATATACCAAACATATATGTATGGCGAAATACAAATTTAGTTTAGGCGAATAACAGTAAGCAGTACTATTTACCTTTGATTCCTTGCTCCCACCTTCCATCTTGATGATCAGTCCTTCTAAGGTGCTTCTTATCTATGTTACTTATCTGGTCAAAGGTTTTTTAACATAATGACATACAATGATTAGCAGTCCTGCATTGTAAACCAAGAAGGCTTGCCCACATCCGGGAACAATAGGGAATTAGAAGGGTACCTGCTGCCACAGGAAGGAAGAATAAGCAAAGTATTTCTATCCCCTAAAACAAGATATTAAACAATTACCACTGCAGTGGTAAGGGATTTAACTTCAAACACTTATAAATATTATAAAATATTATAAAACACTATATAAAATATTATAAATAATATAAAACACTTAAATAGCATTGTTATGCATTTAAACAATAGGAATATTAGTTGTGAAACATCTTCATTGGTAAATGTAATTAATTATTCCATGGTTCTTCTATGTAGGGAAACTGTTCAGCTAATTGTTCTGTTGTTCTCTTTTATGCTATCTATGATATCCACACAAAATACTGATGTGTAGAGTAAGCTTTGCATGGAGAGAATTCAGATTTTTTTTTTGTTTAACAATGTCCATCAGCGGCTACGCCTTACATGTCTCAATAACCACTGTTAGTGAATGTATCCTAGTGGACGTAGTCAAAGGTTTCAGTCAGAGACAGTGGTCGGTCCTGATTTTGTTCTCCAAGACTGGAGAAGATAGATTATCATGGGAGAACCTGGGTGATCCAGGGAACCTGAAATGGATCTGGTCCTGGAATGAAAACATTTGCCAATTAATAGCAAAATGATTTTTAGAAAATCCTTTCTAGCTTTGCTGGATTTTTCAGGTTCTCTCATGGTAGTCTATCTTCTGCAGTCTTGGAGAGCTTTTTTAACTCAGTGTTATTAGGCTCAGTGTGCCTAAAAGGATACAACTTGTGTTGCAGTGTCTCTTTAGTTTTCTACGATTCCTACAATTTAAAATTTAACATATTGATAATCATTATAATTACAAGCATGCAATAGAATAATGGCTTTCCAAACCACCAAGCTTATATACAATTTCATGAATTACAGAATGATGCCTTTGCCCATTTATTGGTAGGTATATTACTTATAAATAATTTCCCTTCTAAAAATTAATAACATGCTGTAGATGCAATACATAGGACCCATTGTTTGTGTATATACTATGGGCATCGATAGGCCTAACCTTTCCTGGTTACTAATGAACTTAAGGTGACGTAAGGATAACAGTGGTAAGAATAATACTCACATCAGCGCTTTACCACAGCAAGTTGTATAAATATATTAGAAGCAGCAGCAACATTCCAAAACAACTTATTCTCAATAATACAAATTAAGTTCAATTTATTGTGTTGAAATGCTATAATATTTATACAGCAGTTGCCAGGAAAATCGCATCCCCAAGAAGTTTGAGCCTAGTGTTCTTTTTTGGCTCTTAGGTATATAATAAGGTAAGGTAGGACTAACCACAACCAAATGTTGGTTATTTAAAAATAAACTTTGGTTTTAAATTTGATGTCAGTAGCATTACAGTTACAGTGGGTTATTTTTATCACTGTGTTGCATTATTTCTTTTAACAGTACTCTGTAAATATTTGATAAATGAGAATTCCAATTGATATAGGATTTCTTCTAAAAGAAACTTCTATAACTTCTTAGATCTTCGGGGTCGCCTTTGTATTTTTTTTAAATAATGCAATGGGTGACCGATCTGGACTGCAGGCCCGTTTAGCTCCCATGTTCCTTTACAGGCCTTTTCTAAAATGACATTGCTTGGCCAGCAGCAGTGCCAGCAGTTTCTCCATAACCTGTATATATCATTCAGCATTAATAGTGCCTTCCAAGATGTGGCAGCTACCCATGCTATGTGCACCTATGCACCACCATACCATTATAGGTGCTGGCTTTTGAACTCTGCACTGACAGCAATCTAAATGGTTCTTCTTTTTAGCACTTTATTAACATTTTGATTCTTCAGACCATAGGACAGGTTTCCATTATTAATATTATTACCAGGGTTTGCATAGCGCCAACAAATTACGCAGTGCTCTACAATAAATAGGGGTAGCAAATGACAGTTACAGACAATGACACTGGAGGAGAAGAGGACCCTGCCCAGAAGAACTTACAATCTAGGAGTCATGTCACCCTTATAGATTTTAATTGAACTTGGGTTCACAGAATGCGCAGTATTCCTAAATCATGTTTTTATAGGTTTTATTTGCAATGAGGATTTAACCCCCATTTGTGTTCAGACAATGGTTTTCAAAGTGTGCCTAAGTTTCTGCAGTGACTTCCAGAACTCAATCGTGTCTGTTATTAATGCAAAATAGCATTATATGGTACCGGGTGTCATTTTATTTACCCTTGTCTCCTGTTTACAGAGATGTCTACTGATTCTCTGAATGGTTTGCTATGTACTATAAACTATGAAGTTCACAATTTCTTTCCCATTTCCATTCCATTTGTTCAGTCTGAGAGACCCTTCCCCCCAATCATTAATTTTTTCCAGTCAACCTAATTTGTTAAGGGATATGCTCGCCAAAAAAAAAAAATTACAGAATTTCATCATTCTTTTGTTGTTTGTTGCCCTGTCCCTTTTTTTTTTAATGTGTTGCTGACATCTCATAAAAACATGATTTCAATAAAGTAATAACATTTATTGGGTTAACTATTGATATGTCTTTTTAATATGTTTAATTAAATGTAAGGGTTAAATATTTTTTGCAGATCAACGGATTATGTTTTTATTAGAATTTTACACAGCATTCCAACTTTAAATCCCATTACAAATTGATTTTTTTTAAATAACAAAAATATTACTGGTAATTCAATTCTGATCCTCAAGATGGCGCCATTTAGACACAATTTGTTAACGTGTATTACCTATACACAAGCTTCTTGCTGCCAATGCAGCTTTACAACCAGCTATCTTCCTTTACTGGCCATATGTTTACAAGTAATACAAACTTTATAAAAATTAAAATAAAGGATCAGAAATTAAAATCCTGAGCCAGGTTTTTACCCCATTTATCTCTAATGCAATGTAAACAGGACATTTTTTTTATTTTAAATAAATCCTTCTGATGAATACACAAATTCTAAAAATATGTGCATTTTTTATTGCCATGTAGAAAAAAATCCGATTCCTTCAATAAAAAAAAATAACATTTTTTTAAATGACAGAACATTGGATGTAATGCCATCCATATTTGAATCCTGAATGTGTAGTCTTTTTAAAGAACAGATCTCAGAATGTCTGTCTCAGAATCTTGTGATGGAAATTGCCTTTCCTGACTCCATACTAGATCTGGGACAGTGATTTGTCTTACATTGACGTTGTGTAGCTGTACCTCACACATAGCGATCAGCAACTGTCTGCTTACTCTCCAAAGAGGTGGTAATAGCTCCTCTTGCTAAACAGGCAGACTTTGCTTTCAGCAGAGCAAATAACATGAGATTAGCCTAATCACTCATCTGAATAGATTTCTGATTACATTTTGGGATAGGAAACAAGATGCCAAAGGAATCAGTCTGAACTGTTAAGACAAACATATTGAAATATATTTCCAAAATAATTGCTCTTATAGAATTGCATGCAGGAATTCTGGTCAGGTATTGTATTTCCTAAATGGTTTTACTGTTTATGGAAATGAATATTAGGACCACTAACCACAGCATTGCATGCTACCCATTTTATTTTTTCTGTGCTGTAGTTACAGCTCACATACACACCCCTTACTGTCAGTGATGGGTCAGTGCTTAGGTATAGAAAATGTACACCTGAGCCAGTGACCAAAGAAGATGGTCAATATTTTCATTGCAGATGACTTTCATTTTCCTGGTTCCTGGAGAGGTGCTGATTTTTAATGTTACTGTCTGTATGATCGTTGTTTCACCCCGCAGCTTTACTTCCCTTCATTCTATTTGCTGAAACGTAAACATAGCATAAAAAAGCAGAGTGCATGGAAGGACCTTATTGCAGAATTTGTGATAATTCAGTCTGTCTGACATACACTGACTACACCGGTCCATTTACTTCACAAATGGTCCTAATATCCAAAGGCAGAGAAAAGTAAGACTCTAAGACAATGGGCCTGATTTATAAAGCTCTCCAAGGCTGGAGAGGATACACTCTCATTAGTGAAGCTGGGTGATCCAGCAAACATGAAATAGATTTCTTCAAAAACATTTGCAATTTGCTAGTTAATGTTTTAAATCCTGCACCAGATCCATTCCAGGTTTGCTGGATCACCCAGCTTCACTAATGAAAGTGTATCCTCTTCAGTCTTGGAAACCTTTAATAAATTACACACACTAAGTTACATGTTATATCAAGTGCTGCCTACAATATGATAGCAAGCTTCACATCAATCCTTTTACCATGTACAGATAGTATGATGAAAGCTTCACCATGAAAGGGCATTATGACAAATGTTGGCTGTTCATGGTGTGCTGTCAAGGTATATAGCAATCACAATTTGATTTTTATTTTTAACTTGTCTCACCAGTAAACTTGGGTCTTTAGAAAAAAATAAACTGTTCTTGGATAATTGACAGCTAAATGTTACTGTCTGTATGGATGTTTAGTAGTGAGGTTTTTACATTTCTGAAAGACTGTGCTCCTGTCTAATATAGTGTTGTACTGATTGACCTAGAGCCAAAAGAAAGATGAACTTTCAGGAGATAATTGCCAAGAAGGTGCCAGCCAGGTTGGTGGTTTCAATGGCTTCTGCAGTGGTCAGTCTTTTGCATGTAGCACTTGTCATCCATACATATGTTGTCCTTTTATTTGCATATTGCGTTATTGGCTGGGGCAGTCAAGGTGATGTACAAATCATATTGCAAAGTGTGCTGATGTTATTGGCTCTAACAGCAGTAATAGCTTATTTTGTCCTCTTATTTTTTTTACACTTCCATTGCACCGTTTCTATGCCGATTTCATTTAATGATTTTTTTCCCCCAAAATCATTTTGCTAAAATTGTCTGCTTACTTTTTGTTGTGAAAATACATTTATACTGTTTGCAAGAACATGAATGTAGTTTGTTTTTCATTATGAAAACATTTAAATTCAGGCTTCATTTACCATAGGTGATTTATACGTAGATCTGACTATATTTATAAAGCTGTTATGGTGTTAAATGACAGTAAAGGTTTTTAGGCTACATCATACACAACTGTGTTGCGTAGCCTCCTATTTGTGCAAGGATTAGAGAAGGGACATAAGTGTAAATACTTTGCCCTAACATTCCTTGTGTTTGGGCTATAGGGGATTTAAAAGATGGTTATACCACAACATTTTGGGATTTAAGTAGTGTGGCTGTAGAAGATTGAATCTCTCAGATTTGAAATTTAGAGCTGCTTTAATAGCATGCAATGCTCATAGGTTTTAATGCATTTGCTCATTTCCAAATAAAAAGCTGACCATTGATTTTGATTTTGCTGACCACTGATTTGGGAATTTATTTGCAAACAATAAATACTAGTGAACATTGGTATGGCATTAGTTTAAGGGCTTCAACTGCCCCTAGACATAAAATGTTATGCAAGCACATTCTGAAAGGCCAGACTTACTTATATTATCCTTCAGCAGTGTGATTTAGCCAAGAATGTCCAAAGCAGGTGGCAATTTCTCCGTCCATCTTCAGCAAGGAAGTTGGCGTTTTTGCCTCTTTTTCTAAACTGCTCAATAGAAGAACTTAGATCTTTTGAAACTGGTCAGGCTTGGCAATGATCATGTAATGTTCATGGATGCCTTAAGGTAATTTTTTTCTTTACCCATTTCTACAAAGTACCAGGTTTACTTTAGTGCTGGTCCTTGCTGCTTTTACATGTGGGAACATGTGCAACACTCTTTCTTCCCATATGTGATGATAGTGGTGTTATTGTATGAACCATTTAGACATCCATGCTATCATGTAGTGCTGGGTAGAAACTCCTCAGTCCGTGTAATTGCTTAGTGTCGTTCTAAAGCTTACATTTTTTTAACTCCTTCGGGTAAATGGAATGGTGGAAAAAGAATGGAAAGTATAATCAGGGAACCAGCATTGCAGTGGACCTGTCATCAACCCATGGACATCTTAAGGTGCCATAACTTTTATTTTGTTCTGTGGACGTGTCAAATCCCCTCTATGGAAATATTGCCTCTTTAATTCTGTGACACCAGCCCCTCTGTGCTTTGTACTTCCCTGGATGGTGTGTTGGTAGCTAAGCTGTTAAGGATCTATTTAATAACTTGCTATTTTAACTTTTTTATTTTGAAAAGTTTGGAGGTGATTATATATGTCATATTGTTCCCATTGGTTCTGTGAGTGTGTTAAGCACATTCACATGAGGACTTTTTTTTTTTTTTTTTTTTTTTACATGTATACAAAGTTTACATTACAAAAACAAAAAAGTGTTGTACCATTGTTAACAAAATATTGTTTTTTGGAAGTTAGTTCCTAGTTCTTATGGCTTTACATTATTATTATTTTTTTCTAACTTGTATAGAAGCACTACATTTATTTATGTACATTTATGTATTACTGTATGCCCCTTTTACACCTATTACAAGTGTTTTCTATGTTTCCATTTTGAGATAAATGGCTCTGCACTGGTAATTCTCTCACATCCTTGTGTATGTTTATGTAGGAAGAAGATGAAGTTCCTGATGATGAAACGCTGAACCAGATGATTGCACGCCACGAAGAAGAGTTTGACCTTTTTATGGTAAGCGGATTGTAAATTGGGTTTTTATCATGATCACAGCATTAGATGAAGTATTTGTTTGATTGTCTGCCATGCAGATGTGCTTTAGTATTTCTCAAGTGCACAATGGGTCAAAAGATGGAAACATTTTATCTTTGCCCCCATTGGAAAAGCTCTTTTTCTAATGGACCCGATCACTCGTGGCATCGGGAATAAAAGGAAAAGGGAACTCTAAAACTTTGTGTTGCCCCCAGAACAGAAATTAAGGTGGGTTCTTCCAAAAAGAAACACTGTAAAAGAAGGGATTCTCTTACATTAGCGAAATATTCTCGGACCTCCAGGTTTCTTTTCAGGACAAAAATCTCCCTCGTATCTCCCTCATCCTTTTCCATGAATGGCAAAAACAGTTTTGGCTTTGGATATGCAGTAATTATTGTCAGTTTACACAACAATATTTCTGTATTTCTAATGACAGAACTGTTTAGATATTTATGTAAATTACCTCTCAAAAATGTTTTTCTGATAAAAGAACAATAAATTTGTTGACTTTAACCTCACCTTGATTTTTTGGTATTGTTTGCCATGTATTTCAATGTCCCCTTATGAGGAGAGGTTATGCCCTGCTCATAAAAAATGTATACAGCAATCACTTCAAATTCAGGAAGCAATCTGCATCACTCATTTCAGCTCTATAGGGAATGAGAAAGGGTGGCAGTGAGTAGTTTCTGTTGGTATCAAACACAGGTTTCCTGAGATACCTATGAAAATGTGCAGATGTTTTTCTTTGTTTTGCCTAAATCACAGCCAATCTGATACACACTCATTCTGAAGCATGCTGTTGCACTTTAGAACAGCATGTGTACCTTAACCTTAGCTAGGCCTAGCTGCAAGCGCTTATTAAACTCTAAAGATAACCATTTACCCCTGAATAGGCAAGATTGCCTCTGTCACTGATTCAGGAGTAAGCGCCTATTCTCAAAGTTAGCTAGAGTAGGGCAAGCTTTTCTGCACCACACACATTTCTATGGACCTATCACTATTATCCTCAACCTCACTGAGCCATAAGAATATGCAAAAGATAAAAGGGGCAAACAGGCTTCTGCAGTAGGTGCTGGCAGAACAGTCGGAGATTACTTTACCTCTCTGGATAGTTTGGGGGCTTCTACAAGTATTTACAGGTTATTCTAGAACCCTTCACTTCATACCCACAGCAGTTTCCCCTTCCCTTCAATAGTCTTTTAAGTCCTTTATAACAGTAGAGTGGGCCTTGTGTGCCACTCCACCAAAATGAAATATTATTACATAGTTTTACACCACAGTCCTTCTATGGACCAGCATAGTGTGGTTCTCTCTGCAAGATGAAACACTAAATAATATTCTCCTTGCATAACTACATATTATGCCCAGTAGCGCAATGTTAACCTTTTAAAATTCAAGCTGACTATCCCCGAAGTTTCAAATCTGATAAAAATTATTCCACATACATTTTATTGATCTGTAGCCGCCCACTTGAAAAATATCTGATGATTTTACCTTGTTAAAAAATCACTTTTTATGGCCATCCTTTGAATAATAAAACCCACTGACCTCACGCAAGTATAAACATCTCCAATCACTTTTACTTTTGAACAACTTTCTTTTTTTAATGTAATGCTACATTTCTTTTTCATTCAGCGTATGGATCTAGATCGCCGTCGGGAAGATGCACGAAATCCAAACCGCAAGCCACGTTTGATGGAAGAAGATGACCTCCCCTCCTGGATCATCAAAGATGATGCTGAAGTTGAACGTCTCACTTGTGAAGAAGAAGAAGAGAAAATATTCGGCAGAGGATCACGCCAACGTAGGGATGTTGATTATAGTGATGCCCTTACAGACAAACAGTGGCTCAGGGTAAGTTTAAATGTATTTTATTGTGCAGCCTTGTTTCTAGACATCAGGGTCCTTAGTGGATGTTTATGTGTGTTAGCTTGGCACTATTTTATTTTAAAAATTGAAATGGTATGGCTCTTTTAAGCTTTTAATCCTCTATATTAACCTGAAATTGTGAATCCTATCTAATCAGTTGTGTACACAGACCACTCTACCCAGACATTTTCAGTCACGATCCATCATGTTGGTTTATTCATTTAAAGGCATTGTTGAACCCAGAAATCTTTTTAAGCCGGGTGGGAAGAAATTGTAGGTGGGCGGCAGCCCCTGTATTGTGACCCAACTCTGCAGTAACCATCCAAAAACAGCCGGATGGTTACTGAAACGTGCCAGGTGGTGCACCCAGCTAAAGAGGCTGGGGAGAACACTGAAGGGGTTTGCATGCTTGTGCTACCTAATATAATGTTTGAAATATGGAGTATTGTGGTGTTAGCAGTGACAGGCTAGATAAGTGTCTTTGTTGTGTAATGTAGGTATTTGTGGTACAACTTTTTTTTTTGTTGCAAGGCATGCTGTTGAAATAATTTGTTCAAAAGATATGATCCTACTGCAGTCCATGTTTTCTGTACAAACAATAAAATGAATGATTTATTTCAAACATTGCAACCATTCAGTCTGATTTTGGGACCTTCTTTTTCTGCCTTAATAGGTTTTAAAGACTTCTATTTTCTTCACAATGTTTTTATATTCTCTTATGGTAGAAAGTAAAGTGGATGTTTTACATTATTTTAGTTTAGGTTTGAGTTTAGGGATGTGGTACATGTGACTTGCTACAAATAACTTTGTCCTTTTAACTGGCCAGCAGCAATGGACATTTTTAAACTGAGCAGCATCATGAGAACACTGTGTAATTGGCCATAAAAATGGGGGCACTTGTAAACTTACAAACAGCAAAGGAATATCTCCTTGGGTCATGGTGCATGGGCAATCTCGTGCTGGCAATTAGTAATCAGGGTCAGAATTGGTAGGTGATTTCCTGCCAGGTGCCGGATGAAATTGCTTCTTTGCTAGCATGTCCGTTGTTATTACTGCCCTAACGATAGCGATTGTGATTTTGCAGTATACATTACACTGGGGAACAATTTTGAACAAAATTTTTGTTGACTTCAATCTTAGGCTTATTTATACTAAAATAGGTATGCTGATTCTGAAAGTGCAGTTAGTTTTCTTCTATCACGTCGGGTTTTTTCTCTACCACTTATATTAATGTGATTACTGTAGCGTGGATTTGTATAGGCTATTCATTTACAGGCAAGACAGTGTGGTCAGAGGTTGTGCGCTGCTCTGCGTAGTGAATAAGCAAAAATTATTTTTCTTCTTACACACGTATTTCCTTTCTTTCAGATCATGTCTGGCTCTGCTGTTTCCCGTCGTAAGTGTCTAAACAACCCTGATTCATTTTGTTATATCTGTGGCAGTTTCACCATTCCCAGTCAAAGGGTGAACATCAGCACATTTGTAGAGCAAGCCTATTTGGCATATATCAAAGTTAAACTTGGTAATAAAGATAAGTCTTGGGCCCCTCATAAGGTGTGCAAACAGTGTGTCGAGGGTTTACGGATATGGACAAAGGGAACACGTGATAAGATGCCATTTGGTATACCTATGGTTTGGTGAGAGCCAGGAGATCATTTCAGTGACTGTTACTTTTGTATAGTGAAAACTTCAGGATATAACAAGAAAAATAAATGTAACAGAGTATCCCAGTCTACCATCGGCTATACACTCAGTGGCTCATTCAGATGAAATTCCAGTGCTGGTTTTCTTTTCACTACTCTCTCTTGAAGAACATGATTATGGTGATGATTTTTTGGCTTGCAAGCTACTTTTAAAATGACCAAGTCAAAATGATCTACCGAGAATAAAAACTTGGACTTAATAACTCCTGTGCGCAGTCGAGTTTATTTTGAAAGGCAGGGCTCCAGTATCTACTTGTGTTGCCTTTGAAACTGGTTATTTACTGGTAGATCGCAATCCACCTGTTGGGCACCCCTGAACTAGGTGACAACAATGATGAAGAGTTTGAAATTGAAGTGGACTCTGTTCATAGGGGTTTGATCAGCATGAGTTGTGATTTGGCACGTGATTTGGGACTATCGAAAAAGGCTTAAGCGCTCCCAGCACTGCGTGAGAAACAGAGAAATTGCATTTTTGCAGTACTTTAGAACTGACAGTGGCTTTGTGTATTCCCGTAGTATACCCTGGTTTAATGGAGGAATTGGGAATTCCAATCTATAACTCAACTGAATGGCGACTTTTCATCGATGGCTCAAAGCGGAGCTTAACGTGTGTCCTCCTTCACAATGGCAAAATATTTGGGTCAGTCCCAATTAGCCATTGAGTTTCTCTTTGTGAAGAATATGCAGACATAAAGAGAGTCATTGAGTTGACAAGTTGCAATAACACCAACACAATTGGGTCACCTGTGTTGACCTTAAAATGGTATGCTTCTTTCTTGGTCAGCAACGTGGATATACCAAGTATCCCTGTTATCTGTGCATGTGGGACAGCAGAGCTTGTGAGAGGCATTGAGTGGAAAGGAATTGGCCTCCAAGATCTGCCCTAAAAGCAAGTGATCCAAACATTCTACATGAGCCACTTGTTGATAGAAAGAATATTATATTCCCGCCTCTGCACATGAAACTGGGTCTGATGAAGCAGTTCGTTAAAGCTTTGCCAACTGAAGGAGACTGTTTCAAGTACCTCACTTTGGCATTTCCTAGCCTGTCATTTGAAAAAACAAAGGCCGGTGTGTTTGATGGTCCACAGATTCGGCAGCTCATCAAAGATTGAACATTTCATCAGGACTATGTCAGAAGTCGAAAAGAATGCTTGGTTATCATTTAAAGCCATTTTCAAAGACTTTCCTTGAAATACACCAACAAATAATTACACAGAAATTGTCCAGAAACTCTTGAAGAGCTACAAAATGCTTGGTTGCAATATGAGCATCAAGGTGCATTTTCTGCATAGCCATCTTTCTGACTTCCCGGAAAACCTTGGTGCAGTCAGTGATGAGCAAGGTGAACGATTCCACCAAGATTTAAAGGTCATGGAAGGACGGTATCAGAGTAGATGGGATGTGCATATGATGGCTGACTATTGTTGAGGCATCCGGTGGTATTGTCCTAACACCTGATTCATTTTCAAATGTTTTACTGTAAAAAAAAAAAAAAAATCATGGAGTAACAATAAATCCTTTGTATGTATGTTTTTCCACAAAAATAGAGGGTACCCTGTATTGTAAAAACTGGATGGATAGCAAAAAAATGGATTAGTTTCTGTATTCACCACCCAAAAATTTGTAAAAAAAAAGTGTAAGATCTAACTCAACAAAAATGCATTCGCCAGGTTTATCTGTGAGGGACAGATTTCACACAGGTTAGTCAATATTAAGGGTGCATGTATGATCTGTTGGTGTGCTGATAAGACCATAGCCTTGCTGTTGCCGACACCCTATTAACATCAACATGTTTTCTAATCATGTAATTGGCAGTGGTATTTGTGGTGGTCACTGGAAGAAAGAAAGGGCCTCACTTAGGAAAGCTCTCCAAGACTTGAAAAGTAGGACTATCATGGGAGAATCTGAATGATAAGCAAACCTGGTGTAGGCTGAAAACATTTGTCAACTAATAGCAAATGCTTTTTATGACATCCGTTACAAGTTTGCTGGATCACCCAGGTTCTCCCATGATAGTCTATCTTTTCCAGTGCTGGGGAGCTTTCATAAATCAGGCTCATTCTCTCTTCCAGTGACCACCACAAAATACAAAATATTGTATATATAAAATACATAGAGTTGCCCTCTGCAGTAAGGATAATGACAAGCCTTGAGGTACTAAAAGGGCAATTTTGGGCAGTTACATTTACACTTACAGTAAGTACATGTTGTCCAGTGCCCATGACAAGGGTTGGCATGGGACAAATTAAGCAACTAACAGGTGTTTTGCTGTTCATGTTTGGCATGTTGATTGATAGGTGACCCTTAAACCCCTGGTAGTTAATGTTTGGCCCTGCCACTATCTCTTTTGCTAGACATCTTGGTTTTCATGATGATGTGTTCAAAAATATTCAGTAAAAAAGAATCCCAAGTGCTATTGTATCTGCATACCTCTATGACAATACAGTTGTTTAACCTGTGTGAGATGTTGCACAAATATTATCCAGATTCACAGAATGATCTGTGGAGGCATCATCTCTGTTACTACAACAGTGAAAATTCATGTAAAATGTGCCACTATCAGCTGCCATAGTCCCACTATCAGAGACATTGGACAAGAAAATCGTGTTCTTAGCTCACTAACAGGGATGTAAAGATAATAAAATCAGAAACCAACTCCAGAAAAGTTCACGTGTTTAGTTCTTCTTTACACAGGGAACCCTTTAGGGAAAATAGAAATGCTCTTTTCAGTTTTTGGCTATTGTATTTCTGTTATGGAGCATGCCATAAGACGACCAAATTATAAATAATTATTCTGACATTGCTGAAAGCATAAAGCTGTGTGCAAATATTATTTATTTCGCTCCTGGTATTTGCTACTTGTTTGACAGTTATCAGAGAATGGGAGAGGAGCCCAGACAAATCTGGTGGATAGAAAAAAACATTGGCTCTGGACCTAGAGCAAAGAAGCATGTGGAAGAGGAGAGAAATAGGAATACTTTAATGTTATTTTTATGACTAATAGGCTCTTATTTTTAGAGATGTGTTTTATAGATTCCCTTATATTTTCTATGTAGTCTACATGGTTTTATTAAGCTTAAAAAACTGACCTGCCGCTTTTAGATTCACGTGTATTTGTACTAAATATTTTGTTTTAGGTAATAGAAGAATTTGAAACATCTGGTGCACCCCTTTCCCTACTGTCCTGCTAATAAAGGACAATGCAGACAGAAACTGAATTGTTTTTGTATTTTTTTTATTACAGTATTGGAGGCTAGAACCCCCCCCTTTAAATATTTTTTTCACTCTGTCCCTGTTGCACATTCCCTTTGCTTTCTTACTGAATCAATTTAATGCCATACATAGGTGGAAATGTCTCTAATGGAGCTCTGAATAGCAGCTAAAGACAGTTTTGGCTGGACATGCACCTGAAATAATGTGTATATGAAGGCCAGTCTTAGAGATCTGGTAGACTTCAGGATCCTGCCTATCCTTGCTTCATAAATAATGTTCAGTGTGTACAAAGTGAAAGAGACATTTTCTTCTTTTTATTAGGGGGAAAAGGGTGGCTGTCCTATTTCAAGCTTGACAATTATTTTACTGACCCCTACATTATGTTTTTGTTGCAATGCTTACCATTCACTACCAGCTAATAACAGTGGATTAGCGGAGTTTGAATCATCCTCATATTTAGTTTTCTTGCCCTTCTCAGTTCATACAGGACGTATGTTCTCTTTATTTGTTTAGAGAAGCCATTATCAACCAGGGTTCCATGGAACCCCAGGGTTTTTTCCAGAGTTTGCTAGAGGTTCCTCAAACTATGGCTGAATAATTTCTAATTTGATGACACAACATAATTCTGAGGCCAGGGTCACTTGGTAGAAGCAGCTGCATGATTCTAATGTTGGCACTGTCTAAAGTTGGTATTCCAGCCACCACTGTAAGCTGTTCTTTCCACTGACTCCCAATACATTCTGTTTTAGCAGGGGTTTCCTAAAAATTATTTTAAAGGTTCCTCAGGAAAACAAAGGTTGTGAAAGTCTGTATTAAATGTACACTTCCATAAGATTGTGTGTGAATGTCAGCATATCTTGTTAATCAGACACTGTATATCAAAGTGATTTGTATGTCTGTTCTGTCTTTATCACTGCCAGTCAGTGTGAGGTGCTCCGTGTCTGTGCTTAGCTTCACAGTCCATACAAGCCATGGTCTTATTAGCTGAGATTTTTTCCCTAGACATCTCACTTTTTACCTTGTTACCCTGTCAGTAACACAATTCTGCACACTGTACTGTGTCCATGTAGAAGATGTGAAGTTCTCACCAAACACTGCTCTCTCGCTTTGTAAAGGGGGACTAAAGAGAGCCGATCTCACTGCGCATGCGTGATCGGCATATTGTTCCCCTCAGTGTGGGAAAACGTCCCTTCTGCGCATGCCTGATCTCGGACATGCAGCCAGGAGCCTCCCCGGATGTGTGACATAGGTATCCCAGGAGGGCTCTGCACACCTATTCTGTTCTGACATATTTTTATTTGATATAAAAGGGTTGTCTACCCTTTTATGTAAAGTAAAACTTTGAGTTTAGGTCCGCTTTAGGTGCACAATTCAGTAAAAAAAAGGTAAGAAGAGGATACCCCTTTTCATTCTTTCTTATTTAAAATATAACCAAAGATCCTGGTGGCACACATTGGCAAAAATACCCGAAAGCTTCATTTCGCTTTTTCAAGACACTTCTTTATTACCAACAGAGTGATATTTAGGAATCAGTCTCAAGACCAATGTGCAGGCTATAACAGTATACAGTACACAGTATAACATTTCCAGTAGAAATGTTTTTTTTTCTGGGCAAGTGTAATAGTCAGTGCCAGTTTCTTTCTTTTAGATTTTGTCCGTTTTGCAAACTACCTAAACGCTGCAGGTAAATCTTCTTTTTCCGTTGAAGTGAAATGATCTTTTTTTTGTACCATTCATAAAAGATTTGATGAAATCTGTGCTTCTCATCTGTCAAAATATTATTTTGGGCTGGGTTACCTCCTCATCTGTCATTAGGCAGAATTAAATAGAAATTAGCAATTTCTGCACAGTTCCACTTACAAATAGATGTGCTTGTCAGAAGAACCTAAGTCTCTGCAAAGATCTTCTAGTTCTGATGCTAGAATCACAACATATATACCTTGTGTTGGTAGCCAACGTGATGTTATATTACCATACATAAATGGTTAAATGTAAAAATATAAATAAATACAATTTGTTGTTGTCCTTTATGTTCTGCATTTTCTATAGGTCGTCCTGCTCATTGTGCAGATTACTATACAGTATTGCACACACAGACTTGGTTGTCGGGCTGCCAGGGGTTAAGCATTTTGCTGCTCAGTCCTTGTGCCTGCCTTTTCATTCACCTCACTAAATTGAGAAGGATCAGCAGGAGAGGCGTCACCATACTGAATAAGGTCTCACTGCAGCACGTCACCAATCAGAAATGTGGGATTTGTCTTTGTGATTTATAATTACCGTGCTGTAGATTTGGATGGGCATTCTGTCTTCTTTTTCCGTTTTTGTTTTATGTCACCCTTATTCGCTGGAAGTCTAGTCTTGTATAGCAAGATGTTTTTTTTTCGAGTCCAGTTGTCTGTATTGTATGCATAAATTATCTGTAAAAGCATCCCTAGTATGTAGAGAGGCGGTAGCCTCCCCCCCCTTATTTTTGTATTTATAAGCATACAGAGACAGCATGCATTTTAATTTACAGGCACAATAGAATTCTTACAGTCAGGCATCTGTAGCCCATCCCTCTAATAACAATGTGTAACAATAACATTTCTATGTTATTGCTGGATTTGCACCATTTTCTTCAATTTAACTTTCATTTCTTTAACATGAAAATCCTCATATTTGCTTCTTCAACCCAGGACAAATAATTGTGACCACGTAATCCTTTAGACCCCTCCCTTCAGTACATGCAGCTTTACATGTTCCTAGCATTCTCACATATACACCATTTGCCTGCCAACCTAATTTTAGGACATTAAGCACTATTTGCTGTCTAGTTCCAGAAATTGTCTTGGAAATATAGAAACTTTTCGAAATATAATAACATTAAAGACGTATATTAAAATACATACATAATCAATATTTCAGAGCGTTGAGATACTAATACAAACACTTTCCAGGAAAGATTCCTAATACATTGTAGATTGTACTTTTTTGTGTGTGCAGGCTGTATGAAAGTAGAGTCTTACCTGTAAAACTGAAATTTATGCAAAACAGATTACAATGCCGTTATGGCTCCCGCATAAATATTTAATATTACACATATATTTACCTCTGATCTTCGTTTTGGACAATCTTAAGCTGGTTCGTCATCTCACTCCACCTTTATTTCCTCCTGAATTTAGTGATTAGGATGAATGATTGCCCTTGATGAATATCTCATTTTTATGGCTGGAATAATGAGGGTAAATATGATAAGCAGTTGTCAATATTAAAGCAGGACTATAGGAAGAAGGCTTCAGGCCTTGTGCTAGTCAGAATGAAACAGCAGATTTGAGTATCACAATCTCCCCAGTATTACATTTTCTGTAAAAATAAAATTACTTGTATATGAAAACATAGCCTTTCCCCGGCTCCCTTTTTTTTTTTTTTTTCCCTGATCAGCTGATGAAGAGACTAGCAGCTCGCTGCTTTGCTGGCTTGTTAATTTTGTCCCCACTAACAGTGATTTCCGATAGCCGGCCTGCTGATAGTGGTAAGGTAAATATCCTTTTTTTCCTTGTTGTCTCGAAGATTTGGTAGAACTTATATAACAGGCATGTGTAGGTGTGTAGCACATCAAAAGCTGGTGTTCTTCGTGTTTCTCTGCTCATCTGAGTGCTCAAGGAAAGCAATACCCTTAACTGTTGACTGCCTTGTGTGCTGCGTTTTAGATTGGAATTTAAAGCTGTCAGGCAGGGCACGCTAGACATTGAGGACCGTAATTGTTTGCTAGCTGCAGTATGATGGGTAATGCTGTCTTAGCCACATAAATATTAATGACACTGTATTTTTCTACTGATTTATTCATTTTTTTCTTATTGTGTGTAAGTCGGCACATTTTGAGCATCTTCTATGGTGATTGTGTCTGAACGCTACAAGCATGATGGAAATTGACTTGTGATTATTAGGGCCTAGTCTGGAGCTGTCCCTCAGGATTTTCTGCTCATGTTTGGTGGGTTTACACTTTGCAAGGCTACATAGGAAACCGATCTGCCAGTCTCTTTGGCATGCTCACATGGCAGGTTGAAGGATTTCCTCTGTTTTTTATGCTTTGACTTTTTGTGTATGGGATTTGTTCTCTCATTTTTTTTACAAAGGAATTTAGAAAATATCTTGGCCAAGAACTGCTTTTCTTCTTGATTGTTCTACTCCTCAGATTGTAAATATTGGTTATGTTTGGTGCTTTGGAAAAGTGAAGGTAATTGCCATTTGATTAGACTTCATTTCAGCTGCTGTCAAAGGCTGGTAAACATTTGTATGCAGACAGCAATATTTAGATGCAGAACTAGTGTTTATCTACATAATGTTACAACAGATGTTCTGGTGCTTCCTTCTCTCTTTTTATTTTTGCATGTTTGAGTTCTGACAGTTGAAATGTCTGGAAAAGGGTGGAAAAAATTGCAGTCTGTGATTGTAAATGTTTTTTTTAATTTACAGTAATACTATTCAACTTTTGTTGACATTTGTTTTTACTTTAATATGTTTTAAAGTAGTAAATTAAACTGCAATTACTAGAGACATCTTGGGTTTTCCTTTATTGTGTGATTAAAATGCTGTTTGGGCTACAGATTTAGTATTATTATACCTGCTACTTCTTACTTTTGTATTTGTGTTATACAGATTTAATGAACCGTTTCACATAATATGGATGATGGTCTTGCGGCAGCCATATTTGTTTTTTTGTGCACATAGAGGGTTTGGAAATATACATTTCCTATCGAGCAAGACTGCACAAGACTTTATGTACAACTTAGTGTACACAGCTTTTATTAAACTAAGGGGAATGGCCTTTAACACAAGTGTAACTTGGAAAGAACACCTCCTCTTCTTTGGCAACATTAGGCATGAGGGGTAGCAAGGATTACACGTTAAAAGAATGTTTATATGATGGGTAAGCTTAAGCAGTAATAATGAGTTTTCAGCACCCTTGGTAAATAGAAATATGTGTAAAGTGCCTTAGTTTATACTAACCTCTCACTGCTCAGATATATTGGACCTGATTTATTAAAGCTCTTCAAATCCGGAGAGGATATACTTTCATCAGTGAAGCTGGGTGATCCAGCAAATCTGGAATGGATTCAAAATATTTGCTAGAAAATAGAAAATGACTTTTAGAAATTCATTCAAGGTTTGCTGGATCACCCAGCTTCACTGATGAAAGTCTATCCTCTCCAGCCTTGGAGAGCTTTAATAAATTAGGCCAGGTGAAACAGAAATGGTCAGTTCTTATTTGTTTGTTCTTGTTTTATTGATGCTGTACCATTTAGGTTTGCTTATCTATTTCTTTGGTTTGGATGAGTCTCAAATTCCCTGTTGATTTTTAAATATCTGTTTTATACTCTAGGGAAAATACACACAGTAGAGGTGAGAATATCTTTTTTTTACCATGAAGTGTGAGACCCAAACTGATTGAAAAGACACATCAAAACTTTAGGACCACTGAATATTTTAGAGATTTAGGAAACTACAGTTTGACTCCACTCGGTCCTTCCAGAACCTTTGACCTTTTAAAGTAATTTATGACAGAACTCTGACTGCACTAGCTATAAAAGTTAAATAGAGGTGATGATAAAGTTCGGCTTTAGTGTGTATTAGAAAATGTTGTGCTTTGTATATATTAGACAATTGCACCTATGGTGATTGTTGCAGAGTTGCATGATTGAACAATGAATAGGGGCACTGTCTTTAATGAATCAAATGTTCCATCCTTCAGGCAATCGAGGACGGGAATTTGGAGGAAATGGAAGAGGAAGTCCGGTTGAAAAAGCGCAAAAGACGAAGAAATGTGGATAAAGTTGTTGAATATGTTGTAAAGGAAGATGGTGAAAAGAAAGAGAAAAAAAGAAGGGGACGGCCCCCTGCTGAAAAGTTGTCACCAAATCCACCAAAGCTGACCAAGCAGATGAATGCTATAGTCGATACTGTAATAAACTATAAAGACAGGTATGTTTTTGTTTTTAAAAGATTTTCTTCCTACTTAAATGTATGGGCCATATTGTGAATGTCTACTACTTGCTCCAACAATTTTCACAATTCTTATAAAAAGTTCCATCCTAATTTCTAGAGCTTATAGAACTAACAAGGTGGACACCCAGTTTTAAAGATATGGTCAGGAATTTGATAAATACACAAGAATGTTTTACACATGAATGTGTTACACATAAACTGCACAAATCCCAAGAGCCACATCTCAGTTTCTACAGGCCTCGGTTAGCATGTTAAATGTTAGGGTTCATGACAGTGCAATTACAAAAGAATTAACCAAGTATGGTTTGTTTGGAAGGGTTGTCAGGAGAAGGACTTTAAAAAAAAAAACTTGGCATCACTGCATACAATTGCAAAGTTGTATCTGAACACACCACAGTGACTTCTGGAACAATGTTCTTTGGACAAAGTGGAGATGTTTGGCCATAATGCACAGGGCCAGGTTTGGTGAAAAACAAACACAGCATATCAACATAAACATGTTAGTGGAAGGGCAGTCATTTGGGCTTGCTTTTCAGCCATAGGATGTGGGCACCTTAAAGTCATTGGGCCTGAATAATCAAAGCTGTCCAAGAAGATAGACTTGGAGAACTTGGGTAATCCAGCAAACCAAAAATTGATTTTTGCTATTTTTTGGCAATTTTTTTTCAATCCAGGACCTGATCTATTTCAGGTTTGCTGGGTCATCAAGGTTCACCCATAAATGTCTTTTTTCTCCAGTCTTGGAGATCTTTAATAAATCAGGCTCATTGAGTTGGCTATGAACTTCTCTTAATACCGACGTATAAAGAGTCAAATGTAAGGCCATCCGTGGCACAGCTAAATCGTGGCTGAAATGCTGTGAGGGGATCTTAACAAATTGCTTAAACAATTGCCTACACACCTATGAGAACTGAATCAATGTTGCAAAAGGGAGTGGGCCAAAGTTTCCTCACAATGATGTGAGGGACTGATAATGTCATACAGAAAACAATTATTTTATGTTATTGCTGCTAAAAGTGGTTCTACAAGCCATTGAATCATGGAGTGTAGTTAGTTTTTCACACACGACGTCTTCATTTTGGCTTCATTTTTGTTAGATAATGACATGCCGGAATCTGTTCTTTTGTTAAATTTAAAGTATTTTAGAACTTACAAAGCAGCAGATGTTAAAGGGTGCCTTATGGATTGGCAGGAAAATTTGTAGACGGAGTGAATATAGCACCTAGGCTAAGGCATTTTGCATATTAATGCTCCATGAAAAGTTTTGTTGATGTTTAGCAGATGGATAGTTTGTATGAAAAGCCAGTGTTAGGGGTTCTGGAGCAGGCTCAAATGGAGCACCGAAATCTGATCACCTGGATCAGTTGGGTCACAATATCGCAGAGAACACAGTACTATGTGAGTCACTATACTATATGGGTCAGTTATAAAAAAAATAATAATAAAAAAAAATTGAGTTTTATATGCTTCCTTGCTTTACTAGGAAAGAAATGTTTCCTAGTATAATTGTCTTTTTCCACATTTTAAAATAGACATTACCTATCCATCACCAGAACTGGAAGTAAGGGGAAATGTGTGATCACATGAGTTATGATGTTTTATTTGTGGAAATTTCACCTTGCCCATCACCAGGACAGGAACCCAGAGGAAACTTTATTAATGGGGACAAAGACATAAAACATAAAACTACTGTGTAAATCAGGAAAGTCAAGTTAAAATTATAAGGTCCTATGTGCTATTGTTCCAGGTAAGTACTACATGTAAAGGATAGCAGAACAGTACACAACTAGGTTTATAAAATGAGTGAGTGATATGCCACTTGTACAGATATGTGTCATTACAGGTTTCCTGTAAAAAAGCACAGTGCACAAGATCATCAGTGACCAAATAAAAGTTCAGAACTTGGAAGAATTGTGGTAGAATGGTTACAGTAACACAGTGATGACAGGATCCTAGATCCATAATTGCTAGAGGACAGCACAACAGAAGGTGGTGTGCGTCATAATTTATATGTATGCTATGCATACTTGCATTTTAACGTTAAATCTTACCCCACAAACAAGTTTACTTTCATTTTTAAATTACCCTGAAAGTGAGAATTCTTTAGAGTAAACATTTTCTTTTGCCAAAACCCTACGCTGTATTTATATTTTGTCTTGCATTCCTCCTGGAAAACAACAGTGCCGGTGCATTATAGTTTTATATCTGCATTGTAACATCCCAAGCATTCCTGCCTCTGACTTCTAAGCTGGTTTACAAGATCTAGGATGAGATTTGGTGGTCACCAATGTGCTACTTGCTGTTTTATTTGCCGAAAGCTCTGACATAAGAAAGTGAAGCTCTCTATGTACGGAGAAGGCTGCCTCCATGCAGAGATATCAAGGCATGGTAAGGCTTTAATAGAATAAAGATCAGCTGTCTGCAGGGAAACTGCAGACACAGGCAATACTAGCAACTGATCCTTTACCCTCTGCTTGCTTTGTTTCCGGAGTTCAGATCTTTTTTTAAAAATTACATTAACTTTAAAGCTGACCTAAACCCTGTAATACTCAATGGTCCCTGTCCTGTCACAGGGCACCACCAACTTCTTCCTTCTTCTCTTCCTTTTTGTGATCTCAGAGCCATCTCGATTGGCTAGACCAGGATGACGCAACTCCTTCACAGGCATGCGGGAGTTCATTTATTGCAGGGTGAGCTGGTGTGTGCTGAGTATCCAGCTCAGTGATTTTCACAGGTCCGTGGAGTGATCAGCCAGGTAAGAATGCTTTTTGCAGAGGGAACATTGCCTGAACCTTCCTACAATAAAGCCCCTCCTGATTACAAATTTTTGGAGTGGAACATTAAAAATCAAGCTGAAAAGTTTCAGGATGAGTCGACATCAGAGTGAAGACAATGCAGCCAACAAGTGCTCAGCACCTCTGGGAACTATTTCATTTTAGGTGACTACCTCATAAGTCTGATTAAGTCATAAGTCATCAAAGTAAAAGGTGGCTACTTTACCTAATACTGTAAAGAATCCAAAATATAAAAGATATTCTGGCTTATTTAATATTTTTGTTTGAAACATAATTCCATACCTGTTCTGTCACAGTTTTAATGGCTACAATGTAGAAAATAAAGTTATTAACCAGCTCTCAATTCCCATGTCCTGGGGTATTCAGCATGGTTACTTACCCATAACGTGGTGTACAGCGTATGCTCCGTGCCACCCCTTTGTTTATAGGCGTTAATATTGGACCATTTGAACTTAAAATATCTGCCTTTTGCAGATGAAGTCTTAAGCTACGTACACACGTCAGATTTTTATCGCCCGATAATCGGCATCGGACAATTATTGGGCGAAAATCTGCCGTGTGTACAGTCGGTGTCGTCCATCGTCCGGACGACCGACCTGCCGGACGATGGACGACAGCCGATCGTAATGAAAGTGAAGGGGAGAGCGCGCAGCAGGGTGCCGCTCCGTCGCTCTCCCCCTCCCCTCTCCATAGAGCATGAACGGTGCTGTATGTACAGCATCGTTCATGCATCGTGCACTCCCTTGTCGTTGGAAAGGATCGTGAAAGATCCTTTCCAACGACAAAAATTGGCAGTGTGTACGCAGCTTTACTTTTCAGGTCTGCTCCTCACTGCTGTGCAATAATAATACAATCAGTCGCTTTGGGCTCATATCTGGATACATGATAAACTTCCAAAAGTATTATACTTGTAATCTAAGCGTAAACCTTCTTGGCATTCCTCAATCCCCTAATTGCCAGTTATTCTATCTAGTTCTATCTGAGTTGCCATCCCCAAAAACCCGGCCCGCCTTAACTCAATTAATGTCACTGCCTTTATGCATTCTTTACCTCACACATTTTCCACTCAGTCAACACTGAACCTTTTATATTTCCTTGTCTGCTATATCTATTGCAAACACTTCCACTTTATTTAACTATGAGAGATGTACAACAAATTCACTTTCTCCTTAGATACATGATTTGGCAAAAAATGGATCTAGAGCAAGCTTAAAAATCCTTAGCCAGACCACATTTAAGAGGAACTAAACTGAAAATCCCCCAAAACACAAAAAATTCACTTACCTCTAATCCCGCAGGGCAGTCCGATCCATCTGGAGGTTTCAGGTCCTCCTGGGATGCGTATCCAGGTATCCAGGGAGGCTGTGCACTCCAATTCATTCTCAATCACCTAGTCGATCGTAAATAAGGGGGTGGTGCTTCACCCTTTTAAAAAAAAAAAAAAAAAACAACAGCATTTTTACTTTACATTAAAGGGTTGTCTACCCTTTTATGAGATTAGGTACGCTTTAAGCAATGAGGTAAACCTCACTGATATTATTCGGTATAATGAGGCCACACTGATTCGTATCTTTAAGGTCTGGATCCATAACGCCTCGATTTACACTAATTGTGCCATCAATTTTCATCTTTTTCGCCCTGATCATCCCTCTTGCATTTTTCCTTTCCCTATTGGGGGACTTTGTAGTTCTCTCCTGGTTGCAATTCTATACATTTTCATACTTGGCACAAGGAAAGTATTAGCTCTATTAGGGTTCCTACTAACCAGGAAACCAAGAGGGTAATCTAAATACAGGAGGTCACACACAAACTTTCCAGACCTTCCCCCTCACTTTTGTCAGTCTTTCAGCAAGGACATACACCCCTATGGTCTTATATCACTTGGGTCTGTTTGACTAGTCAAAGTCGCTGAAAAGGATGCTTTTACTCCCACTTCCAAGCAATATCCATATGCTATGACTTTTTAAGAGACTATATTGGCTATTTGCAAACTTCCACTGGAGTGTCTAAATGGTTATGGCATTTCCCACAAATATCTGTAAGTCAATTGCTGAGAACATATACATCCTCTTAGAAAACCATCCCTTCTGTTTCCTATAGGGAAATGTTCTCTTCTAAAAGACTTTCACATGGGGTTTTCCACATCAGACAGCTTTCTTAAATGTAATATCCTGTGGGATGAATGTTTACCATAATCTATGGAATTGTCAGGTCATGTGAAACTTCTACCATTCTAAAAAGTAAATGTAGCCATCTTATCGGTTCATATGTTGAATACCTATTCATATTTTTTTTTTTTTTTACTATTTACGTCAACAGCTAGGGCTGCTTTAATGAAAGTTTGAATTAGTGAGTGAATGCTAGCAGATTAGCTTGCATAGCACAAGCTGACAACACAAGTCACAAAAATGCTTTGTGTTGTTTCTGCAGATCAACAGGTATTTTTTGTACCTGTACCCTGTTTAAAGGGATGAAATCAGTACGAACAGGTGCATTGTTTTTTGCCCAGCCCAATGCTTTATACCTAATTTGATGCAAGCAGAGATTCACCTCCTGGTATTTCAGGCTCCAGGCTTGAGCTGCTGATGTAGCCTTGACATTAAAGTTCAAAGAGCCAAGTTAAAATTGCTTAATTCAATATTTCTGATTAGGACCATAATAATGATGTCCTTTCAGACATGTATTTGTATGTTGTGTGTGATAGGAGAGCTGTATTGTTCTGTAAAAGCAGCAGACATCATATTGTAAAATCTAGAACACACAATGTAAGATTGAGGGGGCCTTTTATATTGTGCACAAACAAAGCGTTGTGGACACCTCCTGCCCAGACGTGTATTCTTTATGCATCCTTTTGCCACACAAACACTTAAAGCCATTACTGCAGTCTCCGCTCTCTGCAGCAGGCATCCCCTGTTGCCTAGAAACCGTAGTAACAGTAGCGCGCCTGCGCTGCTCAGCTAAGCTGGGAGCACAGCATGGATTTTATTCATCCCCAACTAAAATGGACATTAATATGTGCAGCCATTTATTGCTTTGTTAGTCCAAGCATCATGCACAGATTGATACCGCTTTAAACACATACCCACTGTACAGATCCTTCTTTACAGAGATATGTTTGGCTTTAGCAATAAACTATATTTTTGTATATTTATATGATAAATCTTGTAAATATATTCACATTTATTTTGTGCCTTTGTTCTTGAAATGAAAACATTTTCTGCCTCCAGGTATTCATTATCATTAGATGTTAAAAACAGGTTTAAGTGACAGTTAGTACGCTTTCCCCATGCAATTTATGGTGGCTTTATTATTTTTTCTAGTCCCAAACAAAAGAATTTAATTCTGGTTTTCTATTAATTCTTAGACTGACCAGATGTATCAGTTCTGTCTACCACTAGATGGCATCACCTGATAGGAACTGTGCAATGGTTAGTCTGGTTGTTTGCAAGAAGCAGCATTACCAGGCATTGGGCATTCACTGTAAAGGTTATAGATGTGTGCATTTGTCACCTAGATTTTCATATACACATGGTGACAGTACCAGTGGTACCTACAGAAAGTATTGTAAGTATGCTTATTGGAAATCAGAAATCCCATTCACTGAAATAGAATGCTGATTGCAAAATGGTGGTCACCTCTGGCAAATGCTGAATGACTATAATAAATTGGTGGTTATTATTTGTGTAGAAGTAAAACCAAATAATGCCAAAGGGTAAAAAATGAGTGCAGTTCTTGGTAAGCGACCCCCTTCTATTATTAGAATATCCCTTTACCTTAGTGATGTTTTCCTAGACCTATATACATAAGCAAAATAGGAAGATGTGCAGTAACATATAGCAGCCAGTGGGCAGGTAAAGTATATTGTCCTGAGGGCTGTGTGTTGATAAGGGGTGAAATCTGTTTGGTAAAAGAGCTTGAAGAGTCAGTTTGGCTACATAAATTATGCTAACATATTTAATTTAATTCGTTTTTGTATATTGATTCTATTGTATGCTTTATTGTATAATGATTGGCTTCTCAAACATGCAATTCACATGGCCTGGAGACCTTGTCACTTTTTTGCAAAGAAAAGGGTTACACTTACCCTTTCTATGTCTCTATTATCTTCTATTTTCAAAAACCACTGTAGCTGAAATAGCAGCATCCGGAGCATTTCCAGGTGTGCACTGTGGTCGTCTTTCTGGCTTTGTATTCCAGCCAGTGAGATCCGAGGAAGAAACCACAGTGTACAGAGACATCTCAACTATACCAGACATCGTAACTGGAGAACAGTTTTTTTCCAGCTAAGCTAGTATTTTTCCTACTTAAGGAGCCATGCCCAATAAGGTGATATGATCATTGTGCCAAAAAGTGGATAATACATAAAAAAGTGTATAAAATGTAAAAAGCTGAAAATTTGTTTGACAGACCATGTGAGAAGAAATAACTTTTAGCTGTCAGTTGGTTGGATCAGTCAGTTTTTAGAAATGATTTCTCCTAATGTCTTCATTAGGATACAGTGACATTTCAACAGCTGGCTTTGGCCAAGTTATTATGCAGGATCCTTGTTTACTCTGTTATCACAGTAGATTTATATGACTACATTGATTGATATGTTTGCCTGTTTAATTCCAGCTCTGGACGACAGCTAAGTGAAGTCTTCATCCAGCTCCCCTCAAGAAAAGAACTGCCAGAGTATTATGAATTAATCCGTAAACCTGTTGACTTCAAAAAAATAAAGGTATGACTCACAGTAATTTGAGAAATGTTACAGCCTACGTACATAGTGTTTTCCATAGTACTACACACCAAAGGATTATAGTAATAACTAGTAAATAAAGCTTATTTATGTTTTGTGATGTCCTTTGTATGGAAACAAGCACGATTACATGAGATAAAACATGGTTTATATCTGTCATATTAACAAACGTATCTAGGCTTCACATGGTTTTTGAATTATTTAATTATGGGCTGCGAAACCTATTGGTAGACTTATAATTTATTCATATATTAACATATACTTTTCTTGTGCCAAGTTGAAAGTTACTACACATTTGGGGTTCAGTTTAATTCTGTGTGATGCAGTATAAACTCCCTGACCAATGAAAATTGAATAGACTAGGTTTCTCTCTGGCATCCATAAAGCTTCAGATTTTACATTTCTTTCATGGAACCTGTTTTGGGAATACAGACATTACCTACAAGCACATAAGAGAGAATCACTTTTTAAACACAATGTTCGATGTTTATTAATTGGGGTATTTCATTGCACAGCTCGATAACTGTTCTTTCTTTGAACTAATAGGAAAGGATTCGGAATCACAAATATAGAAGCGTAGGTGACCTGGAGAAGGACATCATGTTGCTTTGCCACAACGCACAGACATTTAACCTCGAAGGGTCACAGGTTAGTATTGCTTTTCTTTATCGGTTTATGAAGTTGTCAAATTAGGCTCTGGAAAGGGTTCTCCTTCTGTTCTCGTTTAAGTCAAAAGGGGAGATTTATTCAAAACAAAGTTGTCCTGTCACCCACTGGAGCACAGACAGGATTTTTTTTTTTACTTTTCATTCCGTCCCAGTACAGTGTACGATTTTGGTTGTTCTAATTTAGCTTTATAGAAAGTGTTCATATTTAGTCGCTTTCCTGGATAAGACATGGTAATTTGTAACAATCATTGTGCACAGATTTCTGATTTCAGTGGTGTAGGGTAGAATGTGGTCAACTATTGAGTCTTTAGCGCTGTTTAGTACTATTTTGGGAAGAATTAACTTACAGCACTGCTGTGACTGGTCAAGCTCCACTGCTTAGATAATTTGTAGTTGTGGTCTCTATATCCTGTGGGCATACCTCCAGAGACAGGTGATAGGGTATTGCCTTTTATTTTGGAGAAAACTGGTTGCATGTGACAGTGGTAGCTAATGTAAAAAGCTAAGTATAGCTGGGTTGAGGAAATAGATCTACTTGTTAAAGTGCCTGGTAGTGGGAGTAAAAAAAATGTTCTCAGGGTTAAGTTGTTCTTTTTTTTATTAATTTATTTTTTTCCTTAATTCAAGCAGTTCAAGAATTAAATCATTAGCATTGAACACTGACACACTGTGCTTTTTTTTAGATATATGAAGATTCCATTGTGCTACAATCAGTTTTTAAGAGTGCAAGACAAAAGATTGCAAAGGAGGATGAAAGTGAAGATGACAGCAATGAAGATGAAGATGATGAAGACGAAGACGAATCTGAATCTGAGTGTAAGTGGGGCATAAACATCCTATATTTGACCAAAGGGATGGCAGCAGAGCAGCATCTGTAACAGGAGGATCTGTATTAGTAGCTGCAAGAGTTCCTCTGTCTGAGGTCCACTATTATTTAGAATTCCTGCTTCCTTCATCCTAATTCAAAGCAAATTTACATTTAGAAACACCATTGACCAGAAAGAGCCCCTTGGGAAAACATTTCAGTTGTGTTGAAAGGAATTTAAATTTCAAATGACTTAAAAATGAAGATCTTTATAATAAACTATTATAAACCATAATAGGTTGGTTTCCCTATTTATAAAACATAGCTTTCATACCACTGAATTGATGGCCAAAACACCTGTATTCAGTTTGAAACAATGGTTCTAGAGTAATAACCCATATTGTCAGGCTTACCTGAAAACAAAAACACCATATGGGGCTGGATTGTGGTGCTCAGGTAACTCCCAAGTAGTTGCAAGCCCTAATGCCCATAGTTTATGCATGATCAGAAATTGTTGTAAACTAATTGTCTTGTAGAATGAGCTGAGGCACAGCTTTGGCTTTTCCTATTTAGTGCTGCTCGTGTGTAGGACCATAATTTGCAGCCTCAAATACACTTGCAAAGGGCAGCTATGGGAAATCCATAGAATGCTCCCAATATTTTGTCATCCACCTCTACTCTAATTTATTGCCATTTGACTTTGTAGGGATTTTTTCTAATTTGTAGTCATATTTGGTGTCCAAGTTGATGCCTGGGTTTTGTGGAGACTTTTTTTTTAGCTATCTAGTGATCTATTTCAATGGGTAATTTGTAAAAAGAATACTACCTCTCAGAAGGACTGTTTATGTCTTTGGATGTGATTTGTGTTCGGGTACATACCTTCTACTTCTAGTTCTGTGTGAACAAATTAATTTGTTATACCTAACGTTTGGAACAAAATGCTATTACTGAGATCCAAACTGATCCAAACAGAATTTAATTACCATCTTTCTGGTTTTTATTCTTATATTTATTTATGGCCCCTTTTGGTCCTCATTTTCAGTCAGTCAATGACCTCAATATGGTCATTATATTTGGCCTGTGTCCTTGCTGCATGCATAGTGCTTGGAATTTCCTCCTGCATACTGTGGATTACCTCAGCATGTAGGTACTAAGGGCAGTCATAAAGAAGCAGATATTAGTTATTTTTAAGTTGAAAGTGTTACAATAATTGATGTTTTGTTTTTTAAGCAGCAAAATCAGTGAAAGTGAAAATCAAGCTAAATAAGAAGGAAGAAAAGAACAGAGATAAAGGAAAGGGTAAAAAGCGACAGAGTCGTGGTAAAGCTAAACCAGTTGTCAGTGATTATGACAGCGATGAAGATCAAGATGACAATGTGAGTTGTAACAAATAAATTACCTTTCCTGTATTATTATTAACTTGTATTTATATGGGTCTGGCATATTATGTGGTGCTTTACAAAGTATATAGACAAATGAATACCTGTCCTTAAAAGGGGCTCACAATCTAATGCCCTTTCCATATAAAATCTCATTAACACCGTTTAAGTCCAGTTTTGAGGGAAAGCCAATTACCTATATCAATGTTTTTGGGATGTGGAAGGAAACCAACACAAACATGGGGAGAACGTACAAACTCCATGCATTTATTGTCCTGGCTGAGATCAGAACCTGATCTCAGAACCTGAACACAAGAGTGCTGAACACTATGCCAACTGTGTGTCCCATGTGGGCATCACTCATCAAAGCCTATCCTGTACTAATCTATGAAAAGGGTTGTTTAGTGTATGGATACATGGTAAATCCTTATCTGTCCTAGTGTGGCAGACAAGCACTACCCTGAGTCTACATACAGTAATGTGATGGGGTGTTTGAGGCTGTGTATACTTCATAAGGTATCTATAATGCTCATCATACAGCACTGATCATATTGGTTAATAAAACATTGTTTTCAATTTTCTGATAGAATTCACAAATATCTAAATCTGTTTGATCATTCCTAATGTGAAAGTAATCAGATAGGTTGAAAAGAAGAAAATGTTTTTTAGTTGATTTTGTGCTATGTAGAACAATCAATCTATTCCGAAATGTTTGCTTACTTTTCAAAATAAACTTTTGACATTGAATATGTTAAAAATAATGCAAATGCTAATGATATAGCTATACAAAAACAAATCTAATGCACAGTTATGTGGTTTAGGACCACATTCTCCTAAACCCTTCTCTATGAGTTTTGCTTCAGAAATCTATCGCACTAGAAGTACCTCTGTTTCCATGCTCTCAGGTAGTTGTGTACTTGTTAAACAGTAAATCTGGTAGTCTGGCAAGAAACTTGGTATTTCATTACTGCATGTCTCAGCATTGGTTTGCATATATAGGGCCTGATTTATTAAAGATCTTCAAGGCTGGAATAGATACACTTTCATCAGTGAACCTGGTAAATCAGCAAACCTGGAATTAATTTCTTAAAATCATTAGCTAATTGTTAGCAAATGTTTGTCAATCATGGACCAGATCGATTTCAGGTTTGCTGGATCACCCAGGTTCACCGATGAAATTGTATTCTCGCCAGCATTTGTAAGCTTTATCAAATCAGGCCCATAGTCTTTTGTTTGTTTTTGTGCTTATTTTTACTAACTTTCTTCGTTCTTATCACAGGATCAATCTGAAGGAAGTGGAAGTGATGATGAGTGATATACAAAGAACATGTTTTCTGGACAGAGTTTGTCATTTTCTAGTTTCAACTCATTCAATGTTTTTTTTTCTTTTCTAATAAAAATAAGAAAATACGCAATGGGGTTGTATCACTACTCATCTTCTAGAAGTAACGTTAGACTAGTGTCAGACATACATGATCTCATCGTGTAAAAAAAAAAAAAATGGTTAAAAAAAAACATTTTTGTAAGATTGTCACCAAAATGGGCCTGCGATATGAAGCAAGCGTCACATTTTTTAAGGAAAACTGTGGATTGTTAGTATATTTCTGTAGGTGGACATTTAGCTGGGTCCCCTGTGCCTGGTTTCCTATGCTATGGTGCAGCTTACATCAGTGCAAAGCTGAAAAACAATTTTTGTAGCAACATAAACTGGGGCGCGATCTATTAGAAATAACTGGTTATTTTATTTTTCATCAGGCGATTTTAGCAATTTTATGTTGCTGTGTTTCAGTATTTTTTTTTTAATTTCTTTAATTTTTAAGATTGTGGTACATATATGCAACTTTCATGTACTGATTAACCTTTTTGCTGCTGGAAGGGCCCACAGTATCCTGCTTTCTATGCTATGGCTCCACTAGCGCATAAGGTGTTAATTTGCAGTAGTTCTTTTCCTAATGTTTCCTCTCCCAGTCTCTTGTTTTTTCCTTACTTTAAACAGAGTTCTAAACCTATAAACTGTATGGTTAATGTAATGATTTTTTTTCTATTACAATTTCTATTTGTTATGAAGAAGTTTGGTTAAACATGTTAATTGTTGCAAACTATATATAGTATGATGGAATGCTTATTTCTCCCTGCCCTCCTTTTTTCTTCAAACTTTGTTACCAATGTTGATAATCAGCTTTTCCCTGAAGTGTACTTATCTTTGCTTTCTTTGCACAATGTCTTTGGTTGCAATTCATAAGCCTGAGGCAAATAAAATCCCAGCAATTTTGAGAAAATTGTGTTGTGGTTTAATAAAACATTAACAATGTGTTATTTTTACTGTAACCCCTTCTTAGAGAAAAATTTGAGTGTAACATTTTTGGGGTGAAGACTGATGTGAGTCACAGTATAAAACAGGAAAAGATTGAGGAATTGCCACCATGGGTAATAATATGAGCAGGACCCATAGTACAATTGTACCCCCAAAACACATGGGGGCTGTCATTGCTAATTTCCTACTGGTCACCTGGTTTTCTGGCCTACATATTTCCTAAAAAAAAAAGTAAAAGTTTTTTTTAAACCAGCGGGTCAACATGCCAACCAGCGAATAGATTTAATATATCACATGATTTAGTATATCTATACTAAAATTATAAAAGCCCCAACATGCCATCTTATGATGTTTCTGAAGTCATTTGTCACAGCAGCTTTTTCAGACAACTAATGCTGTAAACCTGTGTATTCACTTTTTGGTGAGCAGATTTTGGTCTATGATCAATTTTACTGCCCTCCACTTGTGTCTGTAATTGGTTGGCTTTAATGAGCAGGGCAGAATACACAGTGCTTGGTTTCACTGTGAGGAAGAAGGAAAATATTCATCACATATTGGTCAGCAGCCACTTTTCTATTAACAACAAAGGCACTACTCATGATGCTAAAAAAAATCCATGTAGGTCCACACGGTAAGTGTTTTACCTTCAGGTTAGGTTTTACTGATGACAACAGAACTGATTACTTCTGATACCCCTTCCTAATGATAGTTTACCTCAGCTGTTTGCTAGTGTCTAAGATGGATGGATGTCATTTCATCGGCTCTTCTGTGCAAAAGATAAACTTTTTTTTTCTAGCAATATTTTTTCCCCACACTTCTTTCTTTCCAAAATCAAGATTTTCTTTTCTTCATGTGAGATCTGGTCCCCCGGATTTGCAGCTTTTAAGTGTATGAGCCATCCACTGGACCTAAAAGTGCTGTGTTTGTAGACCCCACTGGACTGGATGTTGCAGGGAGAACCTGCAAGTGACTTTTGGACACTGGGTTCCACAAAACTAATGACTAATGAAGGTCATCTCCAGCCATCCACTTCTTACCTGCTACCAGCTGTGTAACTACCTAGGGCTTTTCCTTGTAACCTGAGCCATATATTGTGTCTGCTTCTGGACATGCTGAAGTGCAATAGGCTGGACCAGCGCTAGTAAACTATTTTAAGTCTCCTAGTCTTTGTTTCCAGTTTCAGAAGAGTACTAAATATATACCAATGCTTTTGGTTGGCTGCAGTCTGACATATTATAGAGTGTATTTACTCTTTACATACAGTTAAGTCACGGTACACAGTGGCCCTGATTTATTAAAGCTCTCCAGGGCTGGAGAGGATAGGAGAACCTGAGTGATTCCATAAATATGGAATATATCGGGTGGAGGAATAAAAGATTCCCCAATTAATAGCAAAAAAAATCCATTACAGGTTTGTTGGATCACCTAGCTTCACCCATGATAGTTTATCTTTAGTCTTGGAAGGCTTTAGTAAATCAAGCCTAGTGTCAGCATAGCTTCCACCTTACGTTTCATTGGAATACATTTCAGGACAGTGCATGCTGTTCATACAATCAGTAACTTGATAATATGCTATGCTTCTTTAAAATACATTCTATCTACAGTTCCAGCTGATGTTGCAGTCTTGGATTGGTCTGTGGATTGCAACATGTATAGGCTACTACTGTACTGAAACCAGTACTGGAAATGTAAGACTGCCTGTCAGTTTAATTCCACTGACTTCAATCCTTTGATCCACAGAGAACGTTCTTGGAATCAGAGTGAGCATGGTCCGTGCAGGTCCCGCACAGCACACGCCCACTAAAATGACGTAGCGGATTTCCTGAGCACACATGGGGACTCCCGTCCTGCAGATTATGCACGCCGAGTAGCAGGCCGATAATTGCAAGGCGGTTGATCAAATCTAATTAACTAAAAAAAAAAATAGCTTTTTTGTACGCTTGTATTTTATACTGTGGTCAACAGTGCTGACGGGCCATACTTTGGACATGCCTGCACTAAAGGATTCCATTCAACCAACCATGCTGTACTGGGACAGTCGTATACACTGCCCTAGGAATCCCATTTGTCTTAATAAATGTACACATCATACATTATAGGCATTGCTGTAAATTAACAGAATTTACTGTTGGTACAAAGGCATTTACATGAAAATGTATTTTTTTTGAAACATGCTACATAATATGAGCCAAATAAATGCAAGAGGTATAATATGATTTTTAAAAACCACCACATGGTGTCAGCAGGAATACACTTTGTATATAAGACGACTTAAAAAAATGCTGTAAAAACTAGTTTATCGGATTCTCAGTGTGCAGTTTATGCTTAAATTCTGCATGCCTAATCAATAAGTGTACTGGGTCAGGGTGCCAGCCTGGATTGCCAACTCGTTCCTTTAATTAATTAAGCTTCAATAAATAGGTTGTGAGTCAGCTATGGACAATTCCCTTTTCTCACATAAAGGCAGTGGTCAAAAAGAAACCCATGCTCAGTTTCTTTTGGATTTTCTTGACCCTGATGATAGTGGTCACACATAGATAGTAGTGACTCCTGGGAGCATTCTGATGGTAAAGACTACTTTGCAGAAATAAAAGCTTTGCACAGCAGGCCAGTATTGGTATGGGAATGTATACTGTATATATTTATATAGAGTTACTATGCTATATGTACTGAGGATCATTATCACTGAGACATAACATTGGGGAACAATTTTGAACACATTTTTTGTTGACTTCAATTTTTCAGCTTATGTACACTAAAATAGGTATGCTGATTCTGAAAGTGCAGTTAGTTTTCTTCTATCACGTCGGGTTTTTTCTCTACCACTTATATTAATGTGATTACTGTACCATGGATTTGTATAGGCCAGGGGTCAGCAACCTTTACTATCAAAAGAGCCATTTTGCCTCCTCTTCCACTAAAGAAAAATAGTCTG
>NC_092860.1:34929712-35026827 GCF_032062135.1 Pyxicephalus adspersus
GATTTATTTCACTGGTAGATTTTTTTCATTAGAACACCGGATAGGGAATCCCCCTCCTCCGCAGTGTCTTGGGAGGCAGGGGATCCCCCATCAGAGATCTCCCCGCGGCAGCCGAAGGGAGCCACAACAAGGAGGCTGAAGAGCCGCATGGGGCTCCAGAGCCACAGGTTGCAGACCCCTGGTATAGGCTATTCATTTACACGCAAGACAGTGTGGTCAGAGGTTGTGCACTGCTCTATATTGTGAATGTGCAAAATTTTTTTTTCTTCTTACACACGTATTTTCTTTCTTTCAGATTATGTCTGGCTCTGCTGGTTCTCGTCGTAAGTGCCAAAACAACCCTTATTCATTTTGTTATATCTGTGGCAGTTTCACCATTCCCAGTCAAAGGGCAAACATCAGCACATTTGTAGAGAAAGCCTATTTGGCATATTTCAAAGGTAAACTTGGTGATAAAGATAAGTCTTGGGCCCCTCATAAGGTGTGAAAACAGTGTGTCGAGGGTTTACGGATGTGGACAAATGGAACACGTGATAAGATGCCATTTGGTATACCTATGGTTTGGTGAGAGCCAGGAGATCATTTTAGTGACTGTTACTTTTGTATAGCGAAAACTTCCATGATATAACAAGAGAAATAAATGTAACATAGAGTATCCTAGTCTACCATCGGCTATACACTCAGTGGCTCATTCAGATGAAATCCCAGTGCTGGTTTTCGTTACACTACCCTCTTTTGAAGAACATGATTATGGTGATAAACTAGGTGACAACAATGATGAAGAATTTGAAATAAAGAGGACTTGGTTCGTAAGGGATTTGATCAGCATGAGTTGTGATTTGGCACGTGATTTGGGACTATCAAAGAAGGCTTCAGAACTCCTAGCATCAAGACTGCATGAGCCAGAGAAAGTGCATTTCTGCAGTACTTTAGAACTGACAGTGGCCTTGTGTATTGCCATAACATACTTGGTTTAATGAAGGAATTGCGAATTCCAATCTATAACTCAACTGAATGGCCACTAGTCATCAATAGCTCAAAGCGGAGCTTAAAGTGTGTCCTCCTTCCCAATGGCAATATATTTGGGTCAATCCCAATTAGCCATTCAGTTTCTCTTTGTGAAGAATATGCAGACATAAAGAGAGTCATTGAGTTGTTGCAATATCACCAACACAATTGGGTCATCTGTGTTGACCTTAAAATGGTATGCTTCTTTCTTGGATCTGCAACGCGGATACACCAAGTATCCCTGTTATCTGTGCATGTGGGACAGCAGAGCTGGTGGGAGGCATTGGGAGAAAAGAAACTGGCCTCCAAGATCTGCCCTAAAAGCAAGTGATCCAAACATTCTACATGAACCACTTGGTGATAAAAGTAATATTATATTCCCGCCTCTGCACATGAAACTGGGTCTGATGAAGCAGTTCATTAAAGCTTTGCCAACTGAAGGAGACTGTTTCAAGTACCTCATTTTGGCATTTCCTAGCCTGTCATTTAAAGAAATAATGGCCGGTGTATTTGATGGTCCACAGATTTGGCAGCGCTTTAGAGATGAACATTTCATCAGGACAATGTCAGAAGAAAAGAATGCTTGGTTATCATTCAAAGCCATTGTCAAGGACTTTCTTGGAAACACACGAGCAAATATTTACTCAGAAATTGTCCAGAAACTCTTGGAGAGCTACAAAATGCTTGGTTGCAATATGAGCATCAAGGTGCATTTTCTGCATGGCCATCCTTCTAACTTCCCGGAAAACCTTGGTGCAGTCAGTGATGAGCAAGGTGAACGATTCCACCAAGATTTGAAGGTCATGGAAGGACGGTATCAGGGTAGATGAGATGTACATATGATGGCTGACTATTGTTGGAGCATCTGGCGGGATTGTCCTAACACTGAACACTCCAGGAAAAGCTATAAGTGTAAATTTTTACCTTTTTACCACTGATTATTTAAAAATGTTTTACTGCAAAAAAATGTCATAGAGTAACAATAAATCCTTTGTTTGAACAAAAGAAATAAAAAAAAACGGTAAATTCAAGTTATTATTATATTATTTTTTCATTTAATTTCACAATTTGGATGTTTTTTGACAAAAATGGAGGGTACCCTGTATCATAAAAACTGGATGTGATAGCAAAAACTGGGGTCATTTCTGGATTCACCGCCCAAAAATTAGTAAAAATCAAGTGTAAGATCTATCTCAAAAAAATGAGTCTCCCAGTGATAATTAATGGAAACTTCCGAGTTGCCAAGAGAGCAAATGGTTAGAGAAAAGCAGTTGAAAAGGGTTCCTTAAACTTTTGGTTGATCTCCCATGTGACACCAAAGTTTTTTTCAGCTCTCCATTGACTAATAATTAAAGATGTAAGTTTTCCATCATCTTCAGGTTCACTGAGACCTGAAATTTTGAAGGGTTCCTCAGGGGCAAAAAGGTTGAGAAAGTCTGGTCTAAACCAGTGATTTTCAACCAATTTACTGTGGCACACTAGTGTGCTGTGAGAGATCTTCAGGTGTACTGTGGGAAATTATCCGATTACCATTGTCGTGTGTCTGCTGTAGTGACTGGCAGAGTAATGTAATACTCTTCCATGTCAGTGGGTGGCAGTAGGTAGCTAAATTGCCTTGTTTATTCTTAGAGACAATAGAGTTAGCTACAGAGTGGCATTTTGTAACATTTTTGATGTGTGGTGTGTCGCAGGATTTTTTCAATGTAAAAAATGTGCCGTGGCTCAAGAAAGGTTGAGAAACACTAATCTAGACAACTGGTAACAACTGTCTATGAATTACTCTGACTTTAGGAAGTTTTCTCTATACTTCCAAGTCTTGAAGATAGGGAAGAAAATAAAGTCTTCTAGATGGAAAAAATCAATCAAAATCAACCACTTTGAATGTGGTCTGGCTCCGGGGGAGTTATACAAACATTAAAATGTCAGTTTTGGGAAACAGGCAGGTCCTAGACTTTTGCATTCGGACACCCCTAGTTAACATCCATATGAGCCTCCAATTTTGATAGAACTGCATTCTATTATATGAAAAGGGTAGGCCAAGAACAGTAAGGCTAGGGAAGAAAGGGTTAAATGGTGATAATGATACTTTATGCAGGAAATTGAGCAGGTTTGACTTGCTGCATCATTGAATGCACACTGTGAGAAGCTGGCTCTGTGCAAGGAAATTATAAATAATTATATTTAATATAATAAAATATCAGTACCGTTGAAGAGTCTGTACGATTGTGCACTGACTGAAGTTCTATAGTGACTATAGTGTGTTCTGGATCAGACAAGTAGAGACGGAACGACTTTAGAAGCTTTTGTAGTCTTGCTCATATTTGAAAGCAGTGTCATAGATAGTGTGGGAATATAGATCAGCTTGGAAAATTCCTTTATGTGCCCATTGTCCAGCAGAATGCAGGTTTATTGGATCTGCCATTAGATATAGCAGCTTCTATATTTGCTTTAAGACACATCCCAAGATTAAATTACAATAAAAAGAAATAGCAAAGAGTAAAAGTAATCATGCAGCATTCTCAGTACTTTTTTCTAGAATCTGAATATAATAATCAGGCATTTCAATGTATTTCCTTTGTGTTTAATGTTTTATTACACATTTTTATATATTAATAATGTTGGCATTACTATTTGTTTTAACTAAGTGTTTTTATAAAAATGTGTTTATATTAAAACAATTATGAATTATTCAACAATCTTGCATTGGTATATGAACTTTGAAAGTTGCGTTCATTGTTTCCCAATTTTAAGATTAATGTATCTAAGGCATGTGGTACATGAATTGCAGTGACCGAACAATAACATGGTTTAGATACGTTTTTTTCTTCTAGGCTACTGTTGCCCCTGGCATTTTCATTTTTCCCTTGCTGTCAAAATGAAGTTCTTCTGGTTTTCAGCTGCATGAAGAAAGAGAGTTCAATAGTTTATCTTCTCTCTCTGACCTACTTAGATCGCTTCCCAGGGATCACAGCACCATCAGAGGAGCACAAACCAAAGACACTATACAATTCAATATGCTTCTGTGCATTTATGTTTAACCGACCACTTAAAAACGTATTATGCTTTTTGGCTGAATAAATATATAAATCAAGTATTCAGCAATAGAAGTCATTTGCTGGGGATGATTTTGAACCTAAATTTAGAATCGTGCTGATGGCAAGCAGAAATAACCCTGGTTTTCTTTCTGCATATTGCCATGTCAACTTGAATGAACATAAATCAAATGAATGTTACATAGTGGTGATGGTAAGAAAATATTAATAGCTAAGAGGAGTCAAGCAGACAATTATATTTTGGAAAGGTCACCGGATCAACCAGATTAAGAGTTCATTTAGAGCAAGTCATTGAAGTTAATTAGATGTGATTATCCACTGTAAATACATTGAAGATGTGCATACATGACAAGACTCAAGAATATCCTGTCTCAGCGCAATAGATACAGAAAACAAAATCATTGATTAGATCCTAAAGGATCTGACAGCAATAAGTGAAATGATAATAAGGAAGAACAAGAAAACGGGTATTTTGGCCCAGTAATTCAACTTGTTGCACATTTCCTTTAAGACTTAAAGTGGAACTAAAGTACTACTTTCCAGTTTTGCGATCTCTGCCCTGCTGGTATTTTTGCACATCCTGATTTCTCTTCCCATGCCATATATAAATGACTGAATAACCACGGGAGTTACGTCATCCTGGCAAGGCCAATCAGGGTGTCTGAAAATGATAAGACGGGAGACGAAAAGAAGGAAGATGACGATGCCCTCTGATGGAACGGGTATAGGTGAGTAGCTTGGGTTAAGTTCTGCTTTAAAGTGTAGTCAAGCTAAAAATGTAAGTTTTTTATACAATAAAGAAGGATTTGGAGTACTGTTTGACTTTCACTTCTGTCCCTGGCACTCTTAGAGAGGCTTAGGGTGATTTAGGGTGATCCTGAATCATTTGTTCAGTTGGCAAATGTTTTCAATCCTGAACCAGATTCATTACAGGATTGCTGGATCGTCCAGTTTCTCCCATGAAAGTCTATCTTCTCGAGTTCTAGAGAGCTTTAATATATCAGGCCTGTCCTGATGATCTTTTTGCTATAGCAATAAAGTCCAAAAAGCCTAATAAGAGGAGTAGTCAGTAAAACAGGATCACTAGTACAAACTCGAGATATTGGAAGGAGCACAATAATCTGACAGGAATTTCCACGCAAGCCTTTTATAGGAAGTAGCTGGGAGGAGCACAGGAGTTCAGAGTTCATCCATGTATCAGGCAAGGTTTAACTAAGGGATTAGGTACACGGCTATCCAGCAATTCAGGTGGCTCAGTCCAATGGTCCCTGTCGGCCGCCACAGGTTCGATTCCTGACAAGTAGACTGGTGTGGGAATCTGTCAGGATGTACTACTTTATTGTTGTTTGGAAAATTTCCAATTACTTTCTGTCCTGGTGAACACTGTCACTACAGGAATTAGGGTAAACAAGAACAAAGACAATTAAATCCTGGTAGAAGCTTGAATGATCCCTCACCAGGTCTGGGCCTGTGATGGGAGAGTGGGTGGATTGTGTCCCGAGACCACCCGGCCACCACCCTGAGCCTGCGATGTCTCCGGAAGACATGATCTGCGGCTCTGGCCAGGTCGCCCCACAAGCGGGGTCCTTCTTCTGACTGGCTAGTGGGTGCACTGGCCGGAGCTGTGGCCCACCTGTCAGACAGCAGTGGGCTGCAAACCGAGGATTGGGGACCTCTGACTTAGGTTATATGACTGAGACCAGAAAATGATTTCCATATTTAATTTGGCATAGTTCCCTCCATTATCTAAATAAATAATAAAAAAAAAAATAAAGGTTTCTCTGATTTAGATTTTACAGGAAAATGCATTTCTGTTGTCATTAATACAAAACATAACATATAAATCTAAAAATATAGCAGCTGTAAGCCTGTGAGATAAAGAAAGCAATCTGTCACTAGTCCACTGTCCCTAAGGACTGGCAATTCTGCAGCTTCATTAGGACATGAATGTCAACCAGTTCAGCAGTGACTTGTTTAAATTAAGCCTAATGCAACGAAAATATTCTTAAAATGTCAATCTGGCATATTTTAGTTGGAATTTTCCAAAATCCAAACATTAAAATAAAAAAAAAAATAAAATAAAAAAAAAGCACCTCATTCATCTAATTCACACACATATGAATGCATATGCGTGCATGTGTATACAATTGATAAACATGCAACATTGAAAGGTAAAATTCTAGAACCATTATATATTGGTAATTTTAGGCAAATGAGCTGCATAACCTGGGGACTATTTTATTATCAAAGTTTTACTAACACATACATGTTTGATTTATCTATTTACTAATCACAGTTTTGTCTTTCAAATGTTACCAGAACTAAAAGAAATATTTTTTTTTTTTAAAAAAGAAGTAAATATTTAGGAAAACTCAAATAATGTTTTTGGTATAAAAATTAAAAAGTGCATTTTCTTTTCAATGTTGTGCTTACTTACTTGTTATGCAATTCAAGTAACAAAATGAATGAAAACTAATATATATATATAATAATGTTTAGGAAAAATAGAAATTGAAAGATCAGTATAAAATAATAGTAAGGGGCTACCAGGGTTGACGAAAGTATAATAATGAGTAAAATAGAAAAAATAACTTCCTATTTAAATAATAATAATAGTACAAAAAATTAATTAAAAATATCAGCATAAAAATATTAGCTACAAATCTGGTAGAGATAACAACGGTTAAAAAAAGGTTGAATAGAAAAACATTTTATTAAAAAAAAAGGTGTAAGATTTTTTTAAGTGATATTCCATACAAATTAAATGTCATACCTTATATCTACATACAAGTGTAATAATGAATACAATGAACCAATACTACCATACTAATATTTAACACTTACAGACTATCTGCAAGTATCTTTTTACACAACATTGCATGCATTTTGAGAGCCGTTCCTACTTTGTAGAAGTAATTACTGTCATTTTGACAGCTGGTCATTGCCTGTAATAGCAGCAAGGGAGAAGAGCTGGAGGAAAGACATGCATCCTAAAAAACGTTGGTAATGATTTTTAAGGTTTACTTCACATATTTACCTTGATAAAACATGCTAAAAAATCAAATGTATCATTTGATTTCTCTCCTTGCTATATTAGAACGTATACATCCTTTTTATTCCTACATGTACTAAGCCCTTTACTGAAATAAACTGTCATTGCTCACCACCCATACAATATTACTTGTCAGGTTGTTTTTGGATTTAATAGATTTAATATTTCCACTTATCACTTATTCTGTAAAATATTGCAGCAACTGAATTGAAGAAAATTAAAAATTCCAGATCTGCATCAGGATTGTCAATTGTTATCTACATACTTCCCTCAGAATTACACCAAGGTCATAAAAACACAAGCCATAGCAGTCTCCAACACTTGGCAAGCTATAAAGAGACAGGCACATCTATTAGTCCTCTCTATATCAGATTAGAGAGCAATTTATTGAACATAATAGCTGGCCGCATTGCAAAACTAGTGACTGTGCACTTTTTTGAGAGCGCAAGTCAATGAGCATAATCTATTTTTTGTATACAAGAAGATTATGAATCAGTAGAATATAATATTATTGCACCAATCCTTTCATAAAACATTTGATATATTTCCACACAAAATACGCTTTTTCAGCAATCCATTCTTTTAAGAAACTGTAAATACCCTCAGTAGATGGCAGTGTCTAAGTTAGTTTGAGTGTCTTCTTAAGATATGTTTAGTTTCATTCGGTTATATTGAACTAAAAATTAATGTCCAACATTTATAACCAAAATCAACTAGATTAGATATCAGAAACTTTGAAGAGTAATTACAGTAGTGAAATACCAAACTTTACTGTACAATTAGTAACTGGGGGAAATGCCAAGTGTGTACTATTTGTTTTAGTTATAACTATCAATTAAACTACGGATGGGAATGTCATCACTATACTTGCTATACTTTTGTTTGATTTAAACTTTTTTTTTTCATACTAGCTAAACACCTAGACATTAAAACAAAATGGTCATGTAAATCCCCTTAGTTATGCAGCTAAGCAAAGTAACATAAATAGGAAAAAAAAATATTAGAAGATGAAAAATAATTTTGGTGAAAAAATTGGATTAAAGGAGACCGACTAAACTGAATCTTTTGTTTCTGTAGTTTTAATGAGTAAAGAATTCTAGTAGTGTACACAAGAGGAAAATAAGAGGGCAGGGAACAAGGTATCTGGGAAATTATATGGTAAATGGTATTACAGAATAATTAGCAATGGAGACAAATTGACATTTTATGGTGGAACATTTAAAATCCTAAGACAAATTTGAGTAAAATCAGCAGTAACGGTAATAAAAAACCTTCAACATGGCAACCAAAATACACATACCCTTCAGCATAGAATACAAAAAGAAAATCTGGATAATGAGCTCCCGAATAGTCTTGGTCAGTACAAAAAAACATTCAATGAGCATTCAATGATTATATATTAATCAATACATATAAATATAAAAAAAGGGAAAGGAAAAAAGGGGAGGAGGGAAAAAAGGGAGAGGGAGAGAAAATAGAAATAGAAATAGAAAAAAAGGAACGTCGATGACTTGCCAGACACATTAAATGTCATTATGTCATAAGGCATTAACTCAAAACACAAAACAGCTATGGGGCTGACATAAAAAATATAAAAATATCCCATGGGGTTAACATTGTTATACATAAAATATTACCACAAGGTTTCAAGAACAAGTTGGTCCACTACCAAAGAAAAAAGGTAAAAAAAAGAGTTTAGTGGAGTGTGGGAGGCATAAATCAGTGCTTAAAAGGCGTGTGAAAACGTCGTCCACTTAGACATGCAGAATTGAAGCTTCGGCAGAGGGGCCTTAGGGACCAGACTTTTGCTGGTGGAGAGCGTTGAGAAGCTTGCAAACATTCCTTAGAATTGTTTGTGGGAAATTGAAAGCCCAATTCCTTTAAGCATTTCCTGGCCTAAGGCTAGAGATAAGGGCTGATATTGTTTGCTTCATAGAAGAAAAATTTCAAGGAGTACCCCCACTGGTAGTTTTTTTCTTTCTCCTGCAGTATCTTAAGACTTGTGTGTGATGAGCTTCACCAGTTCAAATTTTTCAGAAGCAGATCAAATGCAAATTTTTGCAATAGCACAAGAACAGTCCCCAGGATGTCAGTAATGGACTCTAGGAGTCCCTGGATTTAGAGGTTGTACTGACAAGACTGGTTCTCAAGGTCTTCCTGCTTGTTACACAGGGCAGCCAAGTCTTCCTGAAGAGCCCTGTGGAAAGTTGCTGGGTAGCCCGAGCTATCTAATTCTGAATCACCACTCGCAACTTAGCAAATAAAGAGTCATCAAACTTACTAGGGCAGAGAGAAACTGGCAAACACTTGCACATGCGAATCACCAGAGGTGCAGCTTTCCAACCTTACTGACATACTGGGCACCATCTGGAACAGACTGTGGCCCAACGAGACTTAGTCGCCGTGAGTCTTGGATTTTGCAGAGGGACCCATTATCCAGGGATTTAGGAACCTGGGACCTAGTGCTGCAAAGGCCAGAATAGTGATAGTGTGTTCAGTAGCAGTAAAGCGGTTGGTGACAATTCTCAAATTGTGGGACCAGTTTTCAAGGACTTCCTGCTTTTCTCCAAATCCTTTTCGTGACCCTCTAATACCGTAATAGTGTCCTTCACTCTGGACTAAAGAGCATTAGTGTGGTGACCAATCTCCCAAATCTCCTTAAGGAGATCTGTAGAAAGTTGCTGGGTGGCCTGAGCTATCTCATCCTGAATCACCGCTCACAGTTTAGCAAATAAAGGGTCATCTGACTCCCTAAGGTCTCCAAGTGCAGAGGGAAACTGGTGAAGACTTTGATCATCCAAATCATCGATGGTTTTTCAACCTTGCCGGCATACTGGACACCATATGGAAGATGTCCCAAGTCTTAGATTTTGCAGGGAGACACAAAATCCAGGGATGCAGCAAGATGTCCAGGCATCCAGAGCAGTGAGTGAGAGTATGATAGCTTGTTCAGTAGCAGTAAAGCAGTTGGTTATCCCTTAGCAATGTTGAGCTGACTCAGAACATGGCCCCCTTGGTCAGCTGCACACATGCACCTTGACAGAAATTTTTTCTGAATGCATTTGTGGCTCAAAGGGTAGACATTCCTTGAGCACACATCAGCTGCATTTTTGTTTTCTCATTTTCTGGGCTATAAAAATATAGAGATTTACTTTGTGGGTCAACAAGCGGAAAAGTGCTGGATAATAGTTAAAGCCATAGATTGTCTATATGAATATATGGGGAATGCATTCCATATAGAGAAACCAAAAAGTCTGGCTTGCAGCAAATTCCTAACCTCCACAAAAAACTGGAGATTTCACCACTAGGATAACAACCATTTGTAAAAATCTGGCACAGGATCAAGCATTTGCTGACTAAAACCAATTAAAAAGTTTCAGACTGAACTACTTTCCCGTGAAGAGACAAAATATCTTTAACTTATAGCACACATTACTATGTTTACTTTTCACATCAAACACTTTATAGAACAATAGGTTTGCCACTGATTGATGGATCAGGTATCCTATATGTGCAGGCTGTAATTTAGTCCTATAAAAATCACATTTGCTTGGTGAATTGTCAGAATTGAGCATTTATGTCTCAGTCATTCAGTTGTGACTCTAGTGTTAGGGTTGTGGGCGAGATATGTGTACATAATATTCACCTAATAAATGTCTCTGTGAGTAAGGAAGAAAAAGGATTCTCAATGATTTTTTTAATTCATCCGTGAACTGAAAAATGCCTCAGCAAATATACAAAGACATCCTTAATGCCCTCAGATACAACCATTCAACCATGGCAGTATTCCTGCTAATAAGAGCTGACCAGCAGGAATCTGAAGTATCCATGAAAAGACTATTAGAACACCCCAGTCATTCCTAAATGGGTTCTTTCTTTGTAACATAACACAAAGCGAACAAAGAATATTGCCTATCCTAGTCAACACTAATGAAAACAATAATTAACCCTCTTTAGTAAAAAAGGGAAATGGTTAATTTGATTTGAATAAATCTTTGCTGTAGAGCAGCATGACCCATGTGTGAAATAATTTGAATGTGAATACCTTTTTTTCCAAACCCAACCACCATAAAGCAGAGTAAGGTTCTCTCTTATGGCCACCCACAGAAATGCTGGAAATGCAACTATTCTAAATGTTGACATCAGGGTGATACTAGCAGATAAATCAGTTGGTCTTATTTCCTATTTGCAATAAATCTTAAAACAGTGTTAGGACTAGTGTTGGTGTTCGAATTCCAGTTGTCCTTATATTTGACCCGAATATGGCTGTTTGATCACCCGAACAATATCTCACTATTTGATCAAATAGCCGTCAAATCGAATACTGAGATCTTCGACCAACACTAGTTAGGATCAAAAACAACCTTACAAATAATATGGTGGGGAATTATTTTAGTGATCTTTACTTGTCATCTATTATCTTTAAAAGAATGTGCCTACCTTGGAATCTTTTTAGCACTTGCAAATTTGGCTGCCTTTTTCTTCTTTATGCGTATGATAGGCCTTCAAGAAAATAGACATGATAAGCAGTTAAATATGCTTCTCTGAAATAATTCTCCACTTAATGTCTATTTTGTCTGATGCCATATTCACATACGCTTTAGTTTGTAAAAAGCTTGTCTTTAGAAAGCAAACCTTCAAACTTTTTTTGTATTTATATCAAAATTGAGCCCCTACCTTCCACCTAACAGCAAAAGATGTTAGCCAGGCAACAATTTTGAATTTACAAATTCGGGTAGGGATTGTAGATTACCAGATGATCTAGCTATAAAGGATCTTATACAGGTAGCCCCCGGGTTACATACGAGATAGGGACTGTAGGTTTGTTCTTAAGTTGAATTTGTATGTAAGTCGGAACAGGTACATTATTTTAATAAATGCAAGTGTCTCAACATATAATAGGCAGCATGGTGTCAGTTACTGTATAAAATCCTCACTGTGAGTTAATAACAAACAAAGCACAATTAAATAAAAAATGGAGCCCAGACTAGGGATGAGCGAGTGAAATTTTTAATTTTGATCTTGCGGCGAATCGGGCCTTTCTCGCTTACAGAACTTAGATGATCTCTCAATAGAGAATCCCCATTGAGAGTTCATCTGGAGTTTGCCTGCGGTCACAGCTGATTGGAGGCACCCGTGAGATAATTGTGATAAAATACTTTTTGTTACATCTGAGATAGAACAAGAAACACATTTTACAGGGCCTATGACAGGACACGGGTATGTATGAAAACATAAACATGGTCAAGGTAATTATCTATGCAATGAAAAAGGCAAAAGCAATCATTTCCAAATGCATTAGAAGGGGGCATAGCTAAAATCAGTTATCTCATATATTCAGGGGTATCTACAAATTGTTTCCATTAAAACTCTCATGGATGGTAAAAGTGAGCATGAGCATAATCTTCTCTTGGCAGATACTTCAAAATTTCAACAACAAAATGTAATATAGTATAACTATTTCTTGCAATACTTGTTCTTTATTTTCCTGCCCAAAGTCTAAATCCATTTTTTTAACTCATGTTGCTGTTCAGGTATACGCTGATTTTGCAATCCAATATTGGGTTTGGTTCTATTAGAACCAAACAACAGCATTATGCTGATGACAAATGTAAATTTTACCGTTAACATTGGCTGGTGATTGTAAAGGGAAGTCTCTTTCCCTGTGGACCACAAACGTGGAGAGTGCTATTCACTAATTTCCAATGTTGGTTGGCTAAACTTTTGTTTAAACAAAACTGGGAGCGACAATATTTATAATTATATGATAAACAGGCTAGGCTTTGTTAGAATAAAAAAAGCACCTTTTCCTACAATACTTTCGTCATTGGCACTGTTTCCAACATACTCATTGCTTCAAGGTTAAACTCTTCGGAGTTTAATGACACCCAGCGTTATTCAAGTTCCTGTGAGCCCAGGCATGAATGGACCTGTTCTCTGGGGGTGCATGCTGGCTTAGGTTGACACTACTGCTGCAGTAAGGACCACCTATCCCCAATGCTGGCTAGTGATATCACCAAAAGATTGCTGGATTTACATATCCTGTTATTGTTTCAATATATGGTACAGGGAAAAAGAAGATAAAGTTGTAAAAGGGTAATTTTTTTTTGTCTCATTTTTTTTAATAATGAAACACCTAATAATGCATAAAAATCCCTTCGGCATTACGGCTTCTATTATCAAAGGAAGATGAGTAAACAGGATTTAATATTAAATCAACATACATTTACCATTATGGCCCATAAGGTGTCTGAAGTCCAAACTTTGCAAAACATGATTTCTTTTTCCTGAATGTTACATCCAACAAAAATAAAAAGTTATTTGTTTTGCTGAAGTTCTGCTTTATGTTCGGGTAAATTACCATATTCATCTGCATAGAACATTTCATATGGAGAACATATATACTTCACAAAGTGTTTTCAGTAGCAGCCACTTCCAAAGCTAGGATTATGTAAGATGACAGAATGTATTCTATCCAGCCAGAAGCAACATCTCTTTAATGTTTCAATGCTGAACTGACACTTTTGGCAATACTGTAATTGATCAAAGGTTTCTACATTTACTGCAAAAGCAGAGGATTGGGAAAATATATAATGTGATATTACAAGGGAATGTTTTAAATCCTTTTTTTTAAACCATATTTTGGCCTAATTTAAATGTTGCATTTTATTTTAGAGTACAAATTTCGGAAATTAAAATATTTTACAAATCCCAGGAAAAATCTATGATGATCCCATGTATGACACAGATCCCCCAGTGATCCAATTTCTATAAAAGCTGGTAAATCAGTCCTTAGGACCCACAACAAAATGGCTGCATGCTGTGTCATCCACATATATAGAGACTTATTTTCTTGTAGGGTTTATATGATTAAAGCAAATCTCCAATAGCAATTGGCTGTCAGTAGATCCTGCTTATTGGGGGTTCCACCAAGAAAGTGACATTCAGCAGGCCTCCCTTTAAGATGGAAATATTAAGTGTCATCATATTAGTACTACTATGAAAATTTGTATTTACTGCATTATATGTATTAATTAATTATTTTAATGTGATCAAATACATATATTTGTTTATCTTCTTTAATATTTAATACAAAATAAAAATGATCATTACTTGTTAAAAGAGTATTGGTGATCTCATTTTTCACTATGAAACAAAGGACTTTTTTCTGTACCATATAAGTCCAGGAAAGTCCCTTCTGGCATTCTAAGATTTACTTGAAACTTGGAAACCTTTAGACACTATTGCTCCCATAGGATTGCTATCTGTATATAAAGAAGACAATAGAGACAGACAAAAAAGAGAACTGTTACATCAGTGGCCACTTGTATTTATCCAGGAAAATCAAAGAATGGAAGTTTCCACAAAGCAGGTATGTCCAACAAAAACAATAAAATATTAACCTCCTGCTTATGCCTGTTTCAGTCTGCTCACAGTTTCCAGCCCCAATGCACACAACCTCTAAAACAAGTGTTTGCTAACAGATAACATGCTGGAAAGAAATATTAGCCAGAAAGCCCACCCTACCTCCTCCTTGCCTGTCTCCAAAGCCTAAACCAAGCTGGAATTCACACTCTAGTCAAAAATTATCTTCCTCTACAGCCATATACAGGTAATCTCTGTGTTACATACAAGATAGGGACTGTAGGTTTGTTCTTAAGTTGAATTTGTATGTAAGTTGGAACAGGTACATTATTGTATTAAATACAATTAGGACAGATGTTATGATATGCAAAACAACTGCAACAACTTCTTCTGAGTTTGTTTTTGTTATTAAAGAGTTACAAGAGACTGCAGAAAGAGCTCAGGCAGCTAAGATCATCCACAACCTCAGCTTTGTTTAGCAAAAGATTTTTTCTGCAATTCATGCATACCACCCTCTTTTATATAAAATGGTAGACAACCTTTTGATTTAAAGTAAAAATGTTGTTTAAAAAAAAAAAAAAAAGGGGGGGGGGGGGGGGGGGGGGGGGCAGCACCGCTGGGAGTGCAGAGCCTCCCGGGATACCTACTACACGCATCCTGAGGGCTCTTGGCTGTTCCTTCTGCCCATGCCCGAGCATCCCAGGCTTGCGCAGAAGGAGCCCTTTCATCAATAGAAAAAACATTTCCGATCTTACGCATGCGCAGTGAGATCGTCAATTTTTTTCGCAATCTACATCACCCCATTTCACGCCTGTGCAGTGATGCAGGAAGAAGAACTAAGAAGAAGAGAGGAGAAGATGGCGGCGCCTGGCGTTCCCGCTGTGTTGGGCCAAAAACAGATACTGGGACAACGCGGGACCCGATGGAAGAAACCTATCGAAGGATAGACTGATCTGTGGGATTGAAGGTAAGTGTGATTTTTTTGTTTTGAGTTTACTTGCGCTTTAAATATATATATATAACTGCTGTCAGTGAGCTATGTACCATAAGTGCCAGGGCTCTGCTTTAATTTTTTCTTTTTCGTATCTACTAAAGGCTGGTGACGCCATAATATCATTTTCATTGTGTAAAGAATGTTCTATAGGCAAAACAAAAAATACACTTCATAAAGAGGAACAGGGAATTTTACTCACCATAACATTATGGCTATCATAAACATTCTTGTAGATTTGATAGATTTCTTTGTCAGGGTCACATACAACAGCAAAAATATAGAAGGGTATCTAGACTTATTTTACCAGCAGCTAAATGAAAAATTATTTGGATTTATTTACAGCTTATTGGATAGAAAAAGAAAGATTCAATCTTTCAAGATTCATGAAATTTGAGTGCTTCTGAAGTAAATATGTAAAGATAGTTGGATGCATTGGCCCTGATTTAATAAACCGCTCCAAGGCTGGGGAGGATACACTTTCATCAGTGAAGCTGGGTGATCCAGCAAACCTGTAATGGATCTGGTCTAGGATTCAAAACATTTGCTGGCACATTTCAGGTTTGATGGATCACCCAGCTTCACTAATGAAAAAGTATCTTCTCCTGCATTGGAGAGCTGTAATATATCAGATCCAATGTGTTGCAATACGAGAAAATATTTTTCTTCTCTCAATGGCCCCCCAATGCAAATATCCAGAAGCCTGCAGCTTGGGTCCATTTTACATTTTGCCAGCCCTGATGCCTCACGTGTAAGGGTGCCTGACCTACTTCTGGATGAAAAAAAGAGGCCTCGTGACAGTTGCCAATGCCTACTGAGATTGTCTACCACTGTGTTGGGCCAATAGAAGGTATTAGAAGGTGGGAATGGACAGTGACCAGTAATGGGCAAGGAAGTAGGAAACAGACCTGTTTTTTCTCTTCAAAAAGCCAGTGCCATCTTTGTTCAGGCACAGTTCACAGGCGGTATTTACTTTTGGACTGAGATGTTGGATAAATAATGACACATGGCTGAGCTCACACATGTATGCAACATACCACCCCCTATTGTTGTCTTTCCCTTTGTGACTTGCTGCACTTCAAGGGCCTGATTTATTAAAGCTCTCCAAGGTCAGTGAGGATACGCTTTCATCAGTGAACCTGGGTGATTCAGAAAACCTGGAATGGATTTCTTCAAAGGCTTTTGCTATTAGCAAATGTTTTGAATCCTGGACAAGATCCATTCCAGGTTTGCTGGATCACCCAGCTTCACTGATGAAAGCGTATCCTCTCCAGCCTTGGAGAGCTTTAATAAATCAGGCCCACAGTATTGCACACTAATCATTGGGAAAGAGGAGGTTAGGAAAATGCAATAACTTCAGCCTGGGCGCAAATTTACTGGAACTTTACTGGACCCAGGGATGGGTTTTTATTGATAATACGTGTGACGCGGGGTGGATTTTACCTGCAAAAAGTCGCACTTGGGTTAGTTTTAAACTAAAAAAAAAAACACTTACCTTGCTCCATTGTCATCCATTGTCACCCCCTGTCATCCTGCTGGTCCCAGCAGGTCCTGGAGACACGTCCTCCTCCGATCTCCAGCCGCGCAATGTGCCGGGGGGGCAGATCGGCGGAAAATGCAAATAATTTTGTATTGGATTCAATAAATATTAGCTATATTGAGTCCAGTAAAAATAAATATTCATATAATATATATAAAATTATATTATATATATATTATACATGCTACTGTACACTTACATTACGTTTAAATATTTAACAGATTTTTGTGTTTTGTAATAAATTTAATAAATATTGGTGAGTTATGCCTAAGAATTATAGCCTAGAATGAAAAATACATTTCCATGCAAAAATTGTACCGCTTTTTGCATGAAAATTTGGGAGACCGCTTGGGAGGTTAATTATAATTTTGATGTATTGTGACAGGTCAGAAATATATTTATGCAAACTTGTAAATTTGCTGTAAGATCCACTTTAAAGTTGGAAAAAACAGTTTACAAAGTCTAAAGAGAATTTTGGGCTAATATCATGTTTGAGTGCTGCATGTGAAATGTATCGTAAACGATTTTGAAGGGAACACGATCTATAGCACAGTTTTGCTAACAATTTCAGCTGTGATTGATGGCTATGCAGTATGTAGTGTTAAGGAGATGGAAAGCAATATAATGAAGTATTGATAAAGGAAATGTTGTGACAGTGGCAGTGAGTAATTAGTTTATGTAGATCAGCATCTCCTAAATGTGTTTTGCATACTTCACAGACACTTCCTAGCTTAATTCCTTTTATCATTTAAGGTGCCCACACACGTTTCATAATAATATTTTCAAATTTGCTATTTGTATTACTTTCTATAGATAGATGACTGGTTACTATTGGCAACAAATGATTTCCTATACCATATATATATATATATATCAGCCTATGTAAAATAGAATTTACACTATTGTTTCTGACACAAGACCTTCAAGGAAAAAGCAGGTGAAAAGCCCCTACTTACTCTGCACTTATTTAGATTTAAAGACTGGGGAGGCAATGCATGGTGCCTATGATTGGTGCCTGTGATCACTCTAGTGTTCAGTATATACCTCTTGAATTGATTTAGCTGTGTATTTTGAGACATTTGTGTTATCCAGGAAAATAATAAAAGAACAGAGTTCCATTTGGTCTTGTAAAATTTCCATGTCCCTTGGCCATTATACAACTATATAGAGCAGAGGTTGGCAAACTCCGGCCTTTAGGCCAGATACAGCCTAGCCAGTAGTTTGTATTGGCCTAACGCCCCCTGGCTGTATCTGCCAGAGGGCGTTAGGAAGTGCCAGAGCCGCTGTAGCTCTGGTGCCGCCTTCTTGCTGTTGCTCCCCTATTTACCACGACCGGCGGTAATACTTTAACCGCCGCGGTATATAGGGAACCCTCCCTGAAGGTAAATCCCTCTCCTCAGAAATGCATACGGAAGAGAGGGATTTCACTTCAGCGGGCATTCCCTGGTGGTGGGCGGAGCCATTAGGGAGGGACCTAGTGTGCTCCCGCCCACCCCTGAAATGGCCTAGTGGCCATAAAAGTTTGCTGACCCCTGATGTAGAGCCTTTGTAAAAGGCCCATACTGGATCTTTCACAACACAACAATGTAAGAACTGGCAAAATATATAATAAATTGAAAGCAAACTTCAAATCTACATCTATATGTAGAAAATAGGGAGAATGACAGCTTATCAGCATTTGTTTCCATAGTTCATGGGTCCAAGTTGTATATTCCTTACTTAAGGTTATGTATCATTGAAGGCTGATCTGCGATTTGAATAGATTGCATCAAATAAGTGTTAGGTCCTGTGGGCATTTGGGGGAATCTGCTTTTTGTGGCATTTAGCAACTGTCCTGCTCAATGATTCCATTATTGATGTACCTGTAAATGGACAAAACAGGAAAAAAAATGAAATTGTTAAAGAAAAAATTCAAAACTTAAAACAAGCTCTAAAATGCCTTCCACCCAAAAACAGCATCACTGAATTATCAATATTTAAAATTCAAACATGAACTGACCTATACTCATGTTTATTTATTATTTAATTTCCTACTTTTTCTTCTCTTAGCCCCTAATTACAGCTTTATTCAATCATAAATGTAATAAGTGCAAGCTACTAATACTGCTAACAAAACATGATTCATCACAGCATAACAAACAATCGAGATGAATAATATATGACATCAATAAACACAGTCTACAAGATTTTGCAGGCATTTTATACTGCAGTTGAAGGTTATCATGGCATTTGCCTCTGTCCTGAGGGTTCTGACATTCAGGAAATGGCTAGTTGTTCTAGCTAATGTTCCATTCGTTGGAAAGAGAACTTCTCTCACCGCCTTGAGGCTGTTGTATGTCGTAGTGCTGATGTGTGGATGTTTTTTACCTGTACTCTCCATGACATGTTACACTTTTTGTGTCACATCCCTCTATTTCTAATGGTCAGCTAGGTGTCAAGCAACCTACAACTGAATTGGAAAGTGACATTAAGTATTGCACATGTCCTTTGAGATTTGGAGAGTAAAAGGTAGACCTTTCATTTGATAGCAACATGGTCACTCAGGGAACTGAAGTCCTAGAGAGGGTTGAGTGTTTCATGTTATCACTAATCAGATGACACATGAGACCACATATGAAGTCGGTTGTTTCAGTAAGAAATATATGAAGTTGATTAGGGTTTATGAAGAACAGTAAATGAGATAACACAAGAGAAAAAATTTAGATAATGGGCCTGATTTATTAACGTTCTCTAAGACTGGAGAGGATACACTTTCATCAGTGAACCTGTGTGATCCAACAAACCTGGAATGGATCTGGTCCAGGATTCAAAACCTTAGAGAGCTTTAATAAATCAGGCCGAACAACTGATCACAAGGGACTGCCTGTATGGCCTGCACAGAGGTAAGCATGCCAAAAGTACAGGCAAGATTGTGTGTGTTAAATGGGCCAAGTTGGTATAGGTTCCACAGACAATCAAAAAAAGTAATATAAATTCCAGTAGATTAAGAGCTCTGTTCATAAAGCAGTGATTCTAACATCTACTGAACCATTCTCAGGTAGAGAATCTTCCAGGTCAATGTGATTTAATGGCAGTAATTGATACTTCACCAGGAGAAAAAATGTGGTATGAAATACACAAGTAAAAACCTGGAAGACTTCTAACATATCTTGGGAGAGTGGAGCTGGATTAGAACCTTTTTTTGCTCACTTACCGTCCCATTATAGCAGACTAACCAGACTGGAAGTGATTGAAAATCTTCAAAATTATATTTTAAATTTAAATTTTTAAATGAAAAAAGTAACAGTTTTTGGGTCTGATTTATCAACAGAATGCGCCTACGCTTGGCACATAAGAATACGTGCCGTTTGGCAAGTCATATTACCGCGAACCAGGGCAAATTACTAGTGCACTCGCCTGCCGGATTCCTGCATTGATAAATGAGCAATGAGGTTGAGAATTCGCCAATTAGGCTAAATTATATTCAGCTGCGCGATTCAGGAGGATCTGTTAAGCTCTGTCAATGGTGATGTCTTTGCAATCAATTAGCTCACACCTGGTCCCAGTTCTGTGTGCACCTACAGACCATTACAGGTCAGTTTGAATCTTTAGTCTTTTATCTTTGAAGTGCTACTTTTTTACGTTACAATTTTTAGGTTACATTATACTAATTCACAAAATTGCTTTATTTATACTTTGATTTGTTGCAGTTGTTGTTTTGATACTTTTTTGTTTAGTTGTAACACTGCAAACTAATTTCTATCAAGCTGCATATATAATAATAAGCACTTTATAATATGTCATCACACAATAGTATGAATGTCCAAAACATGTGACCAAGCATTCTGGATCTGATTCAAATTTCATTCTAGTTTAGCTTTAGAGAAATCAAATATTTGAAAAAAGATTGTTGCCAAAGATGTTATAATACATGTATCAAGGGACATTTAGTGATTTCACTTGTGTGTGTATGCCAAAAATACATTTAAATGTATAGAAATACATATGCACTTTAATTTTTACTATTTTAACTGGACTGGTTTGTGGGGGTGGAGGGGATTAATCAAGTAAGTATGCTTGGATGGTATGCATTGATGTGACATTTTGTAACCTTTATTATTGTTAGTTTTATCTGTTGCTGCAATGTTTTTGTGCCTGGTTTCTAGATGTGCTTTCTGTTGTTTAGAAATGTTTTGTCATTTTATCCACAAATAATTAGTACAAATGTCTGCATGGTTTCCACTCCAAACTGCTATTTGATCCCATTGTTGCCTTTGTCCCATTCTCAAAGTCATATTGTCATTTGAATGTATTATGTAAGTATTCCGTTTATGAATAAATCGGCATGTTTTTTTTTCTTGTATTTGTTGTTTTCATAGTCTGTAATCTGAGTTGCATACTCATTCTAAAGCTACGTACACACGTCAGATTTTTATCGCCCGATAATCGGCATCGGCCAATTATCGGGCGAAAATCTGCCGTGTGTACAGTCGGTGTTGTCCATCGTCCGGACGACCGACCTGCCGGATCCACGGACGATGGACGACAGCCGATCGTAATGAAAGTGAAGGGGAGAGCGCGCAGCAGGGTGCCGCTCCGTCGCTCTCCCCCTCCCCTCTCCATAGAGCATGAACGGTGCTGTATGTACAGCACCGTTCATGCATCGTGCACTCCCTTGTCGTTGGAAAGGATCGTGAAAGATCCTTTCCAACGACAAAAATTGGCAGTGTGTATGCAGCTTTACACACCTGATAGTATTGGAAGGATGTCAAGGTTGCCAAACACAACATCAAAGCACATTGATTGCCAAGCTCACAAGCAGGGTCAGGCACTCAGATGTTCTGTTGTTGCTCAACTTAATTTTGCTCCTTAAATACTGGATTGTATGCATTATTTAGGTGTTTCCACAATTCAAAAAACCTATATCTACTATCTAAAACTTCCAGGGACAAATACAGTTTGTGGCAAACATATGTTCTTGCTTTTTTCAGGCTGTGGGTGTTTATGCAGGTTTGAATGACATTTTAGACTTTGGCCAACTATATATTCACTTACTTACCTCAGCTTGGTAGTGGAAGCAACATAAAGGTGGATTCCTCCTTTAACCAGAAGCAATACCATCCATGAATGTTGCTTTGAGCCAAGCCCATGACATCAGAAATCATAGGAAAAAATAGGCAATCTTTTCAATTTAAAGCACCTCAAGCAATATGCCAAAAAAAAAACCCTATTTGCCTATTTCTTCTTATAATTTCTATTTTATGTGTATATGCACACACATATAAATGCATACACACATAGATGCATGTATGTACATACATAAGTGCACATGAAAGCAAACAAACAATATACGCCTAAAAAGAAAAACTTACCAGGATGAGGATCCTTATCTGCAAAAGTGGCCGGTGCGTTTTTTAACCGATAGAACAGAGTTCACGCACACACAGCGGGTCCGCATTGGTGCACAACAATGCGCAGCAAACAACTAAGTTTTAAGAAGACAATTGTGCTGTTTTTAGCCTTTCAACAATTCAGAGAAAGGAACTGCATAAAAACAATCACAATTGACTGGTTAAAACTGGTGTTGGATCACCCAAGGTTAAAAGATCCTTAGTAGTTGTTGTTTGTAAAAAAATTACAAACAACAACTTCAACATTTTTCAAACAACTTTATTAAAAAAAATCATTTCTGAAAAGATCACATTAAAATATAGAGACTACACAGACACCACTAAATTGTCATGACAAAAGAAAACACAAACACCAAACACATGTAAACCCAAACTTCTGTATAAAGCCAAATAAGTTCAAAAATGGCCCAAGAAATGTGGCCTTCAAAAAATATTTACCAAAGCAATATGCAATTTGAACCTATCAAGAGTGGAAAACTGGATTAGCAAATATTTATGCATAACAAACGTACCAAGGTGGTAATAAAGACACATCATTGCAATGAAACAACATGGCTAAATACAATAACATAGCATTAACATTGACTTCTTAATTGCAAAATGGACATTGATACATTCAAGTTTTACAAAACAAAAGCAGCTATAGTGCTAAATGGTAAGCAAAGTATGAAATGTAGCAAGATAGATTAGGATAACACACCAAACAACCCCCCACCCCCACCCCCAAACTGCTTCCGCATGCAGCAGTTTTACTTTCTATTCTCCCTTTATAGCCCCTAATTTGATCATTTGTAAACTTCCACTTTTTAAACTGTATAAACAATTGGCATTTCCACCAAGTTTAAATATGTGATGGGAAATTGGTTTGTCTCCCTGTAGCCTGATATTAGATTAGATGTTACAGCATGCATCTTCTTTCATCATAATTGATTAGTTACCTTTCCCAACATAAAGTAAAACGCATGAACTTTTTGATGCGTACATACTGTTGAGCTGCATGGTATAAAGTTTGTGTTTAGGTTTCACAAATTTTCTGGCCATGAGCATTTTTTCAAATGCCTTATGGTTATCTGCATGGAGTTTGCAGGTTCTCCCCGTGTCTGCGTGGGTTTTCTCCGGGTACTCCGGTTTCCTCCCACATCCCAAAAACATGCAGTCAGGTTAATTGGCTTCCCCCTAAATTGACTACAGTAACCATGTATGACTATAGTAGGGACATTAGATTGTGAGCTCCTTTGAGGGACAGTTAGTGACATGACTATGAACTTTGTACAGCGCTGCGGATGGCGCTATATAAATACTGTATAATAATAATAATAATCACAAAAAGAATCTTTGGGTGGTTTTGGTAGCCATTTTTTTTCCACAGTTGTTCCTCTTTTTGGAGTCAAATACCTATATGCCAATTTTTTTCTTTGATTTTATCCCTTTCTATTTACTATACATAGCTGCTTTAGGTGCTTGTTTTTTAGCATAATGAGCCAATATTTTTTTTTATTAGGTAAAAGATTTTGTTGCTTGTGCTGAAAAGAATGTCTATAAACCCTTTTTTATAATTTTCTTGTAACTTGTGATTAAAGAAATGGTCTTCTGCCTTTTGCCTTCAGCTTTACAGAAGATAGTAATAACAATCCTCTTGGATATTCCCATTTTCCAATTTTTTCATAGTAGATTGCTTTCCTTTTGAACTTCATCTGTTATGAAGCAATTTATTCTTGTTTTCATAAAATTCAAAATTATGATACCTCTTTAATGGGATGGGTGATTTCTTTTTCCAATAAAGAAATATGTGTCAGATTTAAACTTCTATATTATTTAGCCTATGGGGTCCTGTTTGAATATATTTGTAGATGGTTAGCTCCAGGTAATCAAGTTCTAGTTGTTGAATTTCACTTGTAAAAAAGTTGCCTGTTCAGTTGTTATTCAGCATGTTAACAAATGTATTACAATGTTCTTTTGACCCCTCCCAAAGTATAACTATATCATAGGTATATACAGGTAGGTTTATTAAGATAGAGGCACAGCAGGTTCCCATTACTGTTCCACAAATTGATTGAAAATGATATAATCAAATTATTCAAAGAAAGCATAAATTTCTACACCAGGATTATGATGAATGTTATTATATAGCACATCAACAAATAGGCTGACCAAAAGTAGGAAAAGGCCAAAGTCTCTTGACTCCTATATATAGGAGGGGAGTGTATACACAAATGGCTTAATGATGCACTCACTTCAAATTATACCAAGCTTTCCCAAGGCGTCCTGGAGGGTTTTTATTATTATTTTTTTTTTTTTGTATTTTTAGTAGTGCATAGAATGGTTAAATTACAGGATTAGATTTTAACAGAAATTTGAATTATTATTTTGATGTCAGTTTGTTTTCCAGTGACCTTTTATTGTTTCTTTCATTTCCTGGACAAATTTTGAGTTCGGATCATCTCTGAGGATAATAATTTGTGCTGTTTTGAAGCCATGTTAGGCGCATAATGAGATATTGATCCCTATAATTATCAGCACATTTTTTCTGCTTTTATCTACAGGCTTAATTACAATATTTTTGTTACATTTTAGTTCATAATGCTTACCGTTTATTACCAGAAAAATATATATATTTCATCTTTATTGTTTCCCTTTTGTTGTTCAAGGCATGTAATTCATTTTTAAATAACTTGACAAAGATGTGAATGTTGGGATATCCTGAAAAAGACTTGAATGGTTTTGATTTTTGTTTCATGTTTGTAAAGGAACCTATTACTGTTTGTTTTTTCAGTTTAATTTTTTAAGAGGTTCCAGTGGTTTTAAACCTATAATGTTTTCTTTTAATAAAGGAGAAGTGTTGTTTTCATTATTATTTTTTCAATGTTGTTTCTTGACTTTATGCATGAAGAAATGTTTAATCGATCAAATAGAACAAAGTGTGATGTGGGGACACATGTAAGGCCTTTATTCAGAATGATTTTATTATGCTTTGATCATTTTTATAAATATAAGTAAGATATGGTTCCATTTATGCTAATATGAAGAAAAAAGGGGGAACTAAATGACAAGGAAAACTGCATCAAACACAATCAATAGGGTTTTGGGTAATAGATGCCGGATGAGAGGTTGACGTTTTGGAAGTGGGTGATGCCTGACATAGGCATGTAGGTGGGACCTGGACAACAAAAGGGGTTTTATTGATGAAACACAGGATTTCAGTACCAGGTGTTTAGAGGTGACCACCTGACATACAAAATGAGATGTTAGCTGAAGCTGAATGAATGTCAGGAGGGTGCTGCGATTTGGTGGGATTATTGGCCAGAGTATAGAATAACATGGAGAAACTTGATGAAAAGCCTTATAGGTGGGGAAGGGGGTGTGATTTGGAATACATAGAATTTATATTGATCAACATGGTTTTTTTTAGATTTTTTTTTGGAGCTGGGTTTCAGTTTTTATTCGCCCCTTTTTGGTATATTCATAACAACTGCAAAGTATTTTACTTAGTAGATATTTGCCTACATGACTTTTCTGATGACAGTTCCTTGTTTTCAACATTCTCCCTCCTGAATGTACAGTGAATGCACAATCTCTGACCTAAGCATTTTTGCTGAAAGCACCAGAGCTTGATCCTAATGTGTTGTCTGGTAACTAGGGAACATTAACTAAAAAATACTTTAAAATACCATCTGGGATGCCAAATTGCAGGTTAGGTTACTAACAGGCAGAAGGACATTTCCCACTCCATTGAGATATATTTAAAACAAGCCTTGAATTGATAATGTACTTTTTGCAATTAGTTGAAGTTGTATGTCCTTTTTATAGAATGCTGAATGGTCAGTAATGTTACCAAGCAATTTATTCTACATATTCCTCACATTCTCAAATGTTGCTAGGCAGCTGCCAGAATTCATTAGGCGAAAACTTCAACATGTACTGAACCTAAAAAGAAGCATCCAACAGTGTAGTGTGGACTGCTGCATGAAGGTAGTATCATAACGTTCAAAAGATTTGCGTTAGGATATTGATGTTTGGTGTGAACAAATATTAAAATAGTTTATGATCATTTCTAAAAAAAAAAAATGCAGACCTAAGTCAGAAAAATCAGTTTTGCAAGTTCAAGGATACAATAATGTTTTTAAACAGCTTTGCTAGATGTCAACTATATCTACTATGAGCAGGCAAATTCACAAAGTGCTGATGGCACTATGGGTAAAAGACTTTATCACTGAACCGTGCAAACTACAAGAAGCAGATACAGTAGCACCTGCCTTGAACCAAGTAACCAATGTCTAAAGAATGTAGTCTGTTAAAATAGAAAAATGCTTGAAAAAATATATATAGTATAAAAATGTAGGTAGTGTTGCAGCTAATTTACATAGATAAACACGGTTTAATAAAGACTTTCCAGCAAAATAGTTGGGCAAATTCTCTGTTTTAAGAGCTTATAATAAGCATCTCCAATGGTCTTAATGACATGATCGTTATTATTAAACTGAAAAAAATCTAACTATGAGCAAAACTTTGTCATTCACTCATCAGCAGCGAAGAATAAATAATCACTTATATTATAGTCAGTATTGGATGAGGATTGCTACAAATTGCAAATGCTTGTATGCTTGTAAGTTGTATGAAGATGGTCAACATTTCCAAAGTCTCCTCATTAGGCATGGATTTGCTGCAATATCTTTTACCTGTGTATATTGCATATAGATTGCCTAGTATTTGCTAGGAATGAGCCACACAACAATACACTGTAAATCCAGTTTGGAGGACATTGAAAATCAGAGTCCTATTTGGAATCCAGGCACAAGCAATTCTGAATAATTTCTGCATTTATTCAAACTGTTTCCAAAAGGATTTATGGTGGGTATTTACATAGGACAAAATATCTCTCAAAATATTGGTATTGCATGAGAATACCACAAGCTTTTCTTTCTTCAGTTTTCACTTGTTGTAACATTGTGATTTAATAATACATCAACCTGTAAAGTATAGGATCTCATTAGAATGCAATGTACATTAGTAATATTTGTACTTAAATATATATATAAAACCACATCACAAAAATGTTATATAAACAGTACCTTGTATTTCATTAGTAATTTAAAGTATTTAGGCAGCTTTTGTTAAATTAATACCTGTAACCATTTTTCAGGTATTTCCCCCTCCTATTGCGTACTACTTTCCCCACCTCTTAGATTGTAAGGGCAGGATTCTGTCCTTCTCCGGTGTCACTCCTCCTGTATCTGTCATTTGCTACCCCTCTTTATTGTACAGCGCTGACTAATATGTTTACGCCATATAAATAATGTTTAATAATATTAAAAATAATAATACAAGACAAGGGCCTTTCCCTGTTTTAATAACTGTATTCATGTACTGTCAGCATGTCACATGGGATGGAGAATACAGATGGGCAATTCAACACACATTATGCAGATATGGACCACTGATATCACCATTAGGAAACCCGATAGATGCAGGAGATCAGCAGCACTGAGATGCAACCAAGCATAAACAAGAAGAAAGTGAGTATTTGATAAGTGTTTTTTTTTCTCAATAAACTGAATATACATCTATTTTATGATTGCTTTATCTTTCCATTTTATTTGTGTTTTAGATTCTGTATAATGTTTCCATGGATATATTAAATCAATACGTTGCAAAAAAAAGGATTCATATGATCTGATCAATGTGTACACATATGTGAACTCTTGAGGGAGCTAAACTGTTTCTATTAGTCACAGGTTAATTGTTGTGCTTTTCAGTCTTCAGTCATAGTAAAGTGACTGCTAAAAAGAATTAATTATGCATAGCTGCGTGAGATTATCTCTTAACTGAGAAAATGTAAAAAGGTATTTCATTACTGACGCAGGTTGATTAAGTTGAATATGAGTACAAGAGTACTTTAACTACTAAAACTTGGTCCTAGCATTTTGCTAACTTTTTTACTTTAAAATTCCTAAAGTTCACATTGTACTTGCTTGTTACAATTATATTATAATGATGATAACATAAAACTGTGGGAACAACAGTTCTGTCCTCAGTTGGCAGTTTCCTGTGGTTTTGAACAATACAGAACAGTTATAGGCATCTGCCAGGAAAGCATTTTGGGTTTCATGTTAAATACTAAAAGTATATTGTATGAACAGAGAGTTCTGGGGATATTATGTGTATTCATCACTGTTAGATATTTTATTGGAACAGATCACCAATATAAACTGATTTAAATATGAAGTTTACTATTAACTACTGTTTTAGTTATGTTGGATATGATGTGTAAGCTTCACACTATTTAATAGAAGTGATTCATTTAAAAATGTATTGAGAAAGTTAGATTATTTATATTTTTAGGCTACATCCACACATGGGATTTTTGCCACTGGATAGTAACAGATCACAGACGGTGACAGATAAATGACGAAACGTTGCTTTGTTCTGTGGAGAGGGGAGAACAAGTGGGCATCACCCCGCTGTGCTCTCCTCCATTCATATGCATAGTGGTCCTTCCCAATCATTGTTCATTGAGCCGTCATGGTGGATTGATGAACATCGTAAGGCAACCAGTTGTCAGATACTCGTTCCAAGACAAACACAACCATTCATTTTGAGTGACAATTACCCGACTTGTGTACCCAGCTTTACTCACATTTATATATTGTAGCATTTTAGCCCACAGTTACAATGCAAAGTGAAGAGGGTTTATCTACGGCAGGGGTGGGCAAACATTTTTAGTCAGGGGCCACTTAATAAAATTTGAAAGAGGGGCCGGGCCAATGGGAGAGTGGGTGGGGTTATGTCATCAAGCTATTGAACGTGACATCATGATAGCATAACCCCGCCCACTCTCCCATCGCAGATCTGAGCCTGTGATAGGAGAGTGGGCGGGTTATGTGCAGTGACAGCCCGCCCACTCTCCCGTCACAGATCTGAGTCTTTGATGGAAAAGTGGTTGAGCTGTGTGCATGGACACAGCCCATCCACCTCTTTGAGCCAGGACGTGTTCCACGGCTCTTGCCAGTACGCCCCCCCAGCTGGGTCCTTCTCCTGACCCTGTTCGGGGTGGCACTGTCCAGAGCCGCGGAATACACAAAGGGCCAGAGAAACTACCATATTTGGCCGTATATGGCTCGCGGTTCGCAGTTGCCCATGCCTGATCTATGGGATGTCAAAAATAATTTGTATCTATTTTGTCATTTGGGCATTTTTTAGGTCCCATTAAGTTTATGGCAACACACAGCAATGTATTTTAGGCTGCCCTCCCACCAGCCAATGAGAAAGATGACTGCTATGTACACAGCTTCAGTTCAGCTTTAATAGTTTCTGCTCAAACTTGTTCATGGACTTTAACCACCTGAGCGTTACACTGATTTCTAGATTTCTGTTCCAAAAGCGTCACAGGTTTTCATGAAATTTTTTTTTTTAAATTGTAGACCTGTAATTTACAGAAATATGTCCGAATAGGGTTCTAGTAGATATCATGAATATAAAAAATGGGGATTTTAGTGTAGGTGAAAAAATACGGGCTTAACCAAAAGAGCCAAAATATTTAGTGCGAGAAATTACGGGCTTAGCGGTTAGGGGGTTAAAGAATATGCATTGAACCCTGAATAACCCAAACACAAGCTTGTTCACTTATCTCTATCGTGTGTCTATTGGAGAAATTTTCTGTGTTACCAGTAACACTGCAAGATGTAGAGATAAAATTGGACACAGGAACTCCCCAATGGAAGGGCACCATAGAAACTGACAAAAGTTCAAAACCCTTTCTGCACAACAAAAAAAAAGTTTTAGCTGAAGTAAAAGTTTATTATGTATACTGTGAATGTTACTGAAACCTGGAGGAGAAAATGCCAAAACATTTCCAATGGCTTCATTAGATTCAATGACAAATATATTTAAAAGGATGTGTTACATGGCAGTTCTATTAAAAGGAAATGTCACTCACAGTGGTAGTAGCAGAAGTATAAAACTAACTGTATTACATAAAACACAATACCTTCCAAGTACAGTATGTATAACAGTGTCCTTTCTTTGTTGAGTGAATCATATTATAGTGACAGCCTGTGACATTTTATTTTCCTAACTTGCATATTGTTGACAAAAGCAATAACTGCATTCATAGATCTTTATGTAATGTCCAAGATTTTGTACTTACATAAGCCAATTCTTTTTTCATCAGGCCTTTTCTGTGTGGAATTGTGAGAGAAATGAGTCTATGAATCTCAGATCTAAAATAAATATGCTAAATTTTTATTCCCAAAAATAGGTCAGCACCATATTGAATCTAGGGACTCATGAATATTGTATTTTTTTCTCAACTACACGAAGGCTTGCCAGATTGCCAGCTGATGCTAAAAGCAACATGGAAATAAATCAGCAGTGAAAATGTATCCATTTAACCTTTCCTCATGCACCTAATCATTTACCCACTGCGTCATAGACAAATCTTGTTACACAAAAGGGCTGCACCAAGCCAAAATACATTTCATGAGCATTAAAAGAATACTATGTATTAGTATTAGAGTGTAATGCATTATTCGAAATTGTGACGTCTCAGGTTTTTCAATAATGATAACATAAAGTGATTATTAAAAAAAACAAATTGATTTAACTACGATGAGGCATTTTAATAATAAAATCACATTAGGTCACTGAAGGTAATTGCAGCTGATGCAAAAGCTACAAGGACCAGGCACTTTGTAGGTCCAGCTTAGACCTTGACTTACACCTATTTGTACTCCTGCCAAAGAACCAATGAAAATAATATCATAATATGCCTATTTGCTAGAGGCTTGTGTGCTTACAATTTTGGTATTTCATGCTAAGAATAATAAATGGTTGATGTTATTCATACACGTTGTATTATAAAGAGGTCTTCTCCTTCTCCCGTGTCATTGTTTGGACAGGTTTGTTATTTGCAACCCCTATTTAATGCACAGTGCTATATAATATATTGGCGCTTTATAAATAAATGTAAAAAATAAAAATAAATAACACAGAAAATATCTTCAGGCTCTGGTTCACTTTTTCTTTAATCTATCTTTAATCCCCAGGAAGGTTAGCTAGACCATGTGTAGCGGCTAATAACCTTTTGGATTTCTGGTCCTCTGAAGAAGGAATGGTTCTAAAGTTAATAATACCTTACCAAGTGAGACATCTCCGATGTGAAATTTGTACAAAAATTAAAACCGTCTCTGCTAAAAAGCTAAAAAATTTCATCTACTGCAGTTTGAACTGCTGAACACAAATTAAATGCAGGGAAATTGCTACTGAAGTTTTTGCAAAAACTGACACTTCCTGCACTGTTTCTTTTGTCTTTCATGCTAAGGAGCATACATCACAATGACAGAAAGAGACCACTCGAATTCTTTACGTTATGTATACAATCAAAGAAATAATTGTTAGCACCTCTGCTTTGCCCCATTACTAACTCTTCAGGGAATTAGTTTACAGCTAATACTCAAGTTGCTAATAATTATAAAGATATCTTCCAAACATCAAGTGCCAAAATTTATTACTTGTTAAAGTAATGGAACCAATAGCAACTCTTGCCTTCAAAATTTGCAATTTTTATCTTTCCACCTTCTGCAGAGAAAAAGAAAAGGATGTACCCCTTTTTAAAAAAAAAAATTGTGGATTCTCTGGTGCTTGTTATTGTGACCAAAAAATGATGCTGTACCAATCGATGGAAATATTTGGGAGCATTATCATCAGACAGCTTCTGCTCACCAAGTGAAGCAGTGAACGTGACACTGGATGTGAATCAATTTCTAAAATTTAGGACAATTCCACCAGAAAGATTCACCTGCAGTAAATGTTTGATAATTGCTGCATTCTCTTTCTTCAAAAGAAAGAGAATGCCATCCATTTCAGCACTTTAGAATAATTTAAAGGTGCTTAAAAAGTTTATCATTATTCTATATATTCACTAATGCTTTATATAGGATAATTCTGACAGTCTAAATATTTTCATACATTTTTATTCAAGTGTCAAAATTCTAGTCATAAAGTAATCTGGTATTAATTGAAACTGTCAGTAAGTTGGATTTTTTTTCCAAGAGAAAGAAGCCATGACTAAACCTTTGAGAAAAAATGAGTAGGCAACCTTTCGATTGCTGGATAAAGGAACAATACAAATTTTTCTCTATATACCAATACTATTTTTTATTTTTGCAGTATGCCATAACTGACATAATATGCAGAACGACCTATACACACACTGGTCTTATAGTGTGTTTCCATTCTATCATCTATTTTATAAATTACATATCCTGCCGCCTGCAATCTGTATGCTATATTTTATCTTACATACTACTCCCTACTAGAAGTTATATGCCGTGGTGTAAGTTACAAAGTTTTGACTGCTGCACGCTTTAAGTAGTGCTGTATATTACATACTCATATGTAATACGTATATTACATACTGATCAAAATGTTTATTGTCTCTACAGTTGCTGGTTACTAAAAAGTGATCCTTTCTTTGAGGTTTATGAATTTTTAGACTTTTGCTAACAGACTGATGAATATGTGTGCAGTCTATACTGTAAGTAGGCTTTTTCTTCACTGTACCCATACATACCCCGGGTCTTTAGTTTTCCTAGCAACACCACAGTAGACAGTACAGACAGGGACCTTATCTTACAGAGGCAAAAGGAAAATTTATGACAATAAGTTGCTCAAACACTCCGCACTATCTCATGGGGTTTTATTGAAAGTCTTTAGTCCTATGTAAACATGTAAACATGTATGTGCCTCTATTTCATATTTGTAGCCACCCAACACACTCACCTACAGAGACCTTTAAGTAAAATGTATAGTACGTTGCTGTAACAAGTATGGTTTATAGCAAATTAAGGAAACCAAGTGAGAATAGCAAAAAATGTAGTCCAAGGGTCATATATAGAACAAGGTTAGCAAATTACTAATTTAAATATGTGCTGCAACAAACTGAAATTTGAAAGCTTTAAAGAAGTTAAGCTGTAAATTTTATATATTGCAGATTTGTCACATGCAGAAAACTGAAAAATGTTTTGTTATAATGGGCAAGAGAACACTTTGACATAGTACATGCAGTGAGTCATGCAATGTGGTTGATGAAGGACATTTTAAACTTAACAGACTATTCTGTATTTTGTAGAAATCAACACAGAGGTACTTATAAACACAGTGGTACAAATAAAATATAATAAATCACAATTCGTATTCATTTTAGTGGTACTTAAACTGCTATGGAAAACTGTCCTATTATGTGAAGAATAAGAAGTACTTAGATATTATATGTAATTGAACAAAACTGTTCAAGCTTTGATTAACAGCTAGATTACCTAAAAGCAAAAATAATCTAAGCTGTAAGGCCTGCAGTCATATACATATGGTATATTGTGCTACTTGAGTTCTAGCATTTGCCTCTCCAATGACTAGACAAATCATTCAGTTGTTGATTTATATCTATTAAGATAAGAGTTAAACCTGACATGAACTTAATATTTGATTGATGTGTAGGGTTAATGTGCAGTTATGTAGTTTTGTAATAACATAGCATGACATCTATATACATCATGCAAACCAAGAATGTATTTACAAAGCTATTAATATTTCAAACAATTTTTTAAATCACCTTTCAGCCCCAGTGAGAGAGTGCTGAACTTAGCACTGAGCTTAGCACCGTTTGACACATTCTGCAAGCTATCTGTTATAACCTGCTAAAAAAGATGCTAAAATATGTTTTTATAAAGCAGATTCCATGCAATCCAGAAACACCCTAAAATCTTTGAAAGTCTTACTTCCAATATTCTAAAATCTTCATGTGTCTTCTTAACTCCTCTTTTCTCCCAAACCACTATCTCAGGTGCAGTAGTGTATAGACCAGTGTTTCTCAATCTTTTTAACATGGGGAACCTTTTGAAATAACTTTCAGGTCTTCAGGGAACCCCTTCCATATTTACTATATTCACAACAGTATATTAGAGTGGTGATCAGTGTGAAGAACGCCTCTTAGATTGCAGGTCATTGGGAAGGCTGTCACCCTCGCAGTTAGCCAAAAAGATCATTTGTGTCTATTAAACTGACCAGAGAGTCAAAAACTGCTCATTGCTCAAGGAACCCCAAGCAACCCTTGGAGGAACTCTCATGTGGCGTGTATAACACTAAGGAGTAGTCCACCACCAGAAGGAGAAAGAAATATTAGACAATAGCACAGGCTGAAGTACAAGTCTATATTCATCCTAGATGATGAGGTCTTAAGGATGAATCTGGAGAAAACTCCAAAACATACAAGAGGTGGCTAAATGTTTGGTCAGAAGGAAGAGGATATAGCTTTTATAGCAATGATGTAGCAGGCCATAAAATACAGCATGGTTGTGGCATTAGATTTGAAGACTCTTAGCAAATGGCCCAGCTGTCATGATGACTTTCTGCCTTCAATAAATTGTATCGGTTGATTGCTTGTTTCCTAATGTTTCCTGATACTTGTTCCAGGTATAATCCAGATAATTAGCATTTTAAAAGGTCAACAATGCTAGCCTTAACCCCCCCTATAACAGGCCTACTTTTAATTTAAACATTGACTTAAGCTGCGTACACACTTGCAATTTTTGTCGTTGGAAAGGATCTTTCACGATCCTTTCCAACGACAAGGGACTGCACGATGCATGAACGGTGCTGTACATACAGCACCGTTCATGCTCTATGGAGAGGGGAGGGGGAGAGCGACGGAGCGGCACCCTGCTGCGCGCTTTCCCCCTTCCCTTTCATTAGGATCGGTCGTCGTCCATCGTCCGTGGATCCGGCAGGTCGGTCGCTCGGACGATGGACGACACCGACTGTACACACGGCAGATTTTCGCCCGATATTTGGCCGATGCCGATTATCGGGCGATAAAAATCTGCCGTGTGTACGTAGCTTAAGACTGGAAGGTATTTCTGGTTCAATGCAAAATATGTAAGCCGCTTTACTTTATGTGTTTGTAGTTTACCTAATATAGAAACTCTGATTTATTTATTTTGAAAGAGAAAGTAAAGACACTTTGCTTGGCACTCATATGACAGACTTAATTGAATCACTTTCATCCACTTTCACTTAAAAACCTAAGTTCATCCAAGCATAGTAAAATGTAAGTGCTATCTTTCCAAGCAGCATCCTTTCAAAAGAGCTTTTTCAAGTGAGAGGAAAATTCTCCTGTTAGAGGAAAATATGTTTGGTGAACAGATGCTGATTGTGATATTTCTATTAAGAATGACTATGTAATATATCTAGGTTTGTGTCACCTGGATTGCAGGCAGAGTCAGAGATGACATAAAAGGGAATATTTAGGAAAAAGATAGTGATGGTATCATGGCAATGTGGTAAATCTGTGTGTGGGGTTAATGGAGATAACCATTAATTATTTTGTCTGTATTCCTGCAATGAACCTTTCTAATATTAAATTGTACTGAAGTTCTTCTTAATAGCAAACTTTGTATTAGAAGGCAGTAACAGTGACATTCACCAGTGAAATATGAAGTGAAGTGCAGTGATTTTCAACCACTGTTCCACGGCACACTCGTTGGGTGCGTCATATTGCACCTTAGCTAGAACTTCTTTTTATGTATATTCTTATAAATTAAAGGCATATACTTGTTTTTTTCCCTGTATCCAGTATCTTGATTTCTAGTGGTTGTTAAAAGTCAAACTTTCAGGGGAAATATACACTTCTTTTTTGTAGAGAAGCTGCTACATGTCACTTGGCAAATATTTGACAAAGATTTTAAAGCTGCCTCATTTTTTCTAGCAGTTTTACTCAGTCCAGTATTTGGGTATACTGGGTACTGAAGAACCCATGCACCATTCCAGAATATAACTAAATGGAATAGAGATTTACATTCTATTAACAGACAAGAATGAAGAGTGTAAAAATATACCTACTAATACATGACACAGTTTGCACAAAATGTGTTGCACTTTATTATTTTAAAGCTTTTTAGCAAGTCCTGTGTTACAAATAATAGATAAAGAAAAGGTGAGGAATTTTAAAGGCAGTATATATAAATATATATATATATATATATATATATATATATATATATATATATATAATCATATGTATGTATGTATAAATAATAAATATATATATATATATATATGTATAACAAAACATGCAAACCACATATGCATGAATTGTTTGCATGTTTTGATGTGTTATCATTTGTTTTTAATTTTTATATTAAAGAATTTTCAATGTTACTGGTATTGTTGAATTTTACAACTGTTAGTTACTCTGCAACATAGTCATATGTGTGTGTGTATATATATATATATATATATATACTGCATTTAAAGTCCCTCACCTTTACTTTTTCTATTATTTGTTACTTTCAGGATGTGGCAGGTGTAATTTTGTTGAAATAAATGTCGGAGTCTCCAGGTTTGTTTCTTTAAAGCTCTGTGTTACACTTATGCACAGCTAGTGGAGTGATTGGGCTTATAACATGTTTAGCATTTTTATTGTTGGTAGATCATTTTGACTTGGTCATTTTAAAAGTAGCTCGCAAGCCAAAAAGTGTGGGCACCCCTGATCCAAGTCTTCTAAACAGGCCCAGGTTTTGCACCCGTGAGTATAAATAAATTGAGAAACTATATTGTCATTAAATTTACTGTATTAAGCTACAGAGTGTCATTTTGTAACATTTAGGTCTGTGGTGTTCAGCAGGATTTTTTCAAAGTAAAAAAAGTGCCGTGGCTCAAAAAAGGTTGAAAAACACTATCTTAGTGATTGTGACATTGCCTAGTGACAGGTAGTTGTTTTTTTGTATTTAGTCCCTGGTGGCAGGTCACAGTGCTGAGCTCGCCTTCTCCATCCCTCCAGCCATCTATGTCTGCACCCAGACCCCCCAGCTGCTCTGTATCCCACAGGGAGCATGTGGGGGGTTTAGTGTCAGGCAAAAGGGGATCACATTCCAGACCAAGAGATGATGTTTGTAGGACACAGAATAGGGTTCAGTTGAATGTTTTGTGGGATTCAGGCTAAGGATTCATTAGGTGAGTGATGATGGGTATGGGGATAAGAGATTCATTTTGTGTAGTAAATGTTAGATTATGTCAAGATTTTGAGGAAATCTGGATAAATGATAAGGTTATAAGTGATGTATAATGCTTGATAGTGGTTTATGAGGATGTCCTAAATTGACCACTGTACTTTGTAAAGCCTTCTCTCCAAGCTGTGTAAAAAAGCTGCACCCCTGCTCCATGGCACATAGTTTTTTACTTTTTTTTTACTTTTAACCCATTTTTCTCTTTTTTCTTTATTTTCTTCACTTCACATGTCCTTCCCTTCATAGACATACTTCACTTCCATCCATATCTGCTCTCTCTCCCTCCTTCATCTTCTTTATCCTTTATGAACATTTTTCCCTGCTTTCATACATTTTCACTTTCTTTCTTAAGTTTCACGCATGCCAGCTCTTCCTTGCATCCATGCACACTCTTCCCTCTGTGGCCATTCTCCTCTACATCAATCTTAGAGAGAATAATTAAGCAACAAAGAAGTACACAAAACAAGATATATTTCATACAATAAACACTGCAAACTAACAAAATGAGGACATAAAAGAAAATTTACCCACTCAAAATAATTATGTAAACAGGAACAGATTTATGAATATACATACATAGCAATGATAGAAAAAGTCTGTATAGATAAACCATTTCAAATACATTACACATATCACAAGCTAACATACCAAAAAAAGATGGGTATAAAAAGAAAAACAATCTGGCGCTATAGTTCTAGGAATTGGCTGCAGTGAATGATTGTTTTGAACGTAACAGTCTCTAAATTATTTAACAGCCCACAGGCCTAATTAAATTATTCAAATGTTGTATTAATATACAATCATACAATCACATAACACTAACTCTGCTGGCTTTATCAAAATACTGTATTATTAAGTATAATTTATTATTAGTTTTTTAATATTGAGAAACAAATAGAAGGTATCCAATGGTTTAATAAATATATAAGTACTTGTAAACAAGCAATACCGATAGTGCTGAAGCGGACAATATATAATCTTTATAATTTGTCATTTCATCTTCCATCAATCTGTGTGTGCAACCATAAATATTTGTGTATCATATGATCATTATCTCATATGTACCCAAGCATGCATCTTGTTATATGTTACCGTCTAATATGCTACCACAAGCAATGTAATACTTTTCTGCTTTATGTTCTTAATTAAAGTACATTCCCCCCCTAACAAGGTTTCTCCTGATCTCACTAATTCCTTTTCATTTACAATGATCAGTTCACATCAGTTCAGCCATTCCAGGGACCAAAGCATAACTATTTAAACTGCGTGCATAGTCATGTGCCATCTTCCAAGTGCCAATTTTAACTCCTTTTGGGACTTATGCCAGAGAATTTAACTAGGTAATGGAACAGACTGTAACAGCCAGCAGACACTGCCTCCCTAGGCTTTTGCTGACACTATACAGTCCCTGAAATGACATTAACTCTTCAAGCCTTCCATGTCTCTGAGTTTTTATGTAAATAAATCTCTATCTGGAACCCTTTGTGCAAGCCTTGCCAATACAGATCTTTCTGACCACTGCTTTTACCGTGAGCTTTGTTTGCACCACTGCTTCTCTATCTGCCTAAAAGGTCACTAACTTCTATTGCCATACCGCTCTCGTTTGAAATATGCATAGTAGACTGGTTAGTGCTAGTGCTAGTGGTAGATGGGAATTCAGCACAGCAGGTGGACTGTATTAACATCTTTAAGTCATGGTATTTTTATCATGGTAAATAATGCCATACAAACTGATGCATATTAGACATAAGGGGCCTAAGGAAATGGGTTACATTTGCCTTTTGAGTAAATGCAGCCAGTTACCGGTTAATACCAACACTGACAACTGTGAGTTTGGGGTGAATTTAGCTAGATGCAGTCTCCTTAATTATAGCATATTATTATATTGCCTTTTACAATCCCTTTAATACAGGACGCCTACCTGTACTCAGATAGAGCCCAGGGGTGTGCTATATTCCTAGGTTGATACTACCCTGAACCTTTCTTCCCAATCTTACACAAATCATACCAAATCTTCCCAATAGCACTCGCCATTTTTGGAGAATATATATGGAGGTAGAGTTGTTTTTTACCCTTTGTCACATAAAGATACACATATACCTACAGGCAAATATTCACCTGTGCACAGTACACATATTCATCTGTTTTGCCATGTATACTTTCTGCATACTGATATTTACATGTGACAGAAATCTGAATTAGCGGTGGATCTGTATTTTAAAGCCTAATCCTTTGTCAAGGGAACTCCAAAAAGTAAAACATTTTTCCCTGCACAATTTTGTAAAATTGTATATTATAACATACAAATGTTAGCTTATATTAGCAGAAGAAATCACAGAAATCGAACTACTTGGAGAAAAATGTAAATCAAGAAAATGTAAAGGTAAAAGTGCTTTTGGTAGAAAGTAGAGTCCTAGGTTACCTAAGGTTGCGTGCTTGTATTCTCCAGTGAATCCCAAATTGATATGATATTCACAGGAAAAAAAAAAATCAGACATGGAACAACCTTGAACATGTCAATGTGAATCCACAAATTATTCATCCAAACATGAATAAATTGCATATTGGGCTTGAGAGCAGAGAAATAGGTTTAATTTTTCCTGTTCCAAGGCTGTCAGAAATGAAGCCACAATTGTAATTCCTAAAATAGAGACTTGTAACACATATTTTGTAACATTTTTTAACGCTAGAAAATAAAGTGAACACTCTTCATTATTTCATTTTCCAGTGCTTAAAGGTAAAATGGTAGCTTGTATTGTTTGTTTTACAGGTTATGAAGAGGTGACCTGGGAAGGATATAATTATTGGGCTGGAAGGGGCACTGTCTCCATGACAACCATATAAATACTCTAGTCATTTCTGAATCATAGTAATCTGTGCTTTTCCTAGGACTTGTGAATATAACAAAGCCTGCAAATGAAGTGCTTATTGTTTCATGGCTGGAGACTCACACATCTGCATAGAAAATCCACATTTATTTGTCATCAGTAAGTATGACTGTATTTCTTACCTAAATAATATCTTTTTAGATCTCTTTCACGTCATTATGAAGTTGCCTCGCGAATCTAAAACCTAGATACGTTATATGAAAATAGAAGATCTCATAACTGGCAAAAAAAAGGTGTGCTAAAATTCTTGATAGATTTGCAGAATATAACAAACTATATATTGTTAAATTGTGCATGTTTTTATAATTGTAACATAGTCAACTGACTGAAATGCTGTATAAAGACATTTATATAAATGTGTATTTCTTGCTAGTTTACAGTTTCTCCCCAATTGCTGTAAAGCACCAATTTGATTCAAATGAAAATAAAAGCTTTTCTTTATGTTATAAGGTGGCATAATGTAAAAAAGAACTTTTGTATATAAAATTGCAGTAAACAGTTTACATCTCAGTATTATTAAAATGGCGTTTTGTTTTCTTATGAGGCCCAGTTTATGTATGTTACAGATTAGCCACATTATAGTCCCTTGGTAGATTCCTTCTCACATCATAAGTAGGGCAGGCAGGGTTTTGAAAGTGCATTATCTTTTATATGTAATATGTCACAGTGCATTCAATGGACGGATGCATAATAATAAATCTTTATTTATAAAAATTATTTAATTAATATATCATGGAAAGAAAGGTGAACAGGTGACAAGTGAACTCTCAAGTTCCACCAAAATGGTTTGCATTGCAGGCACAATAATCTTCCTGTTTGGTTTCAGTGCTGAGTTCACTAAGGAGTCAGTACCATGGGACACCATGCATCTCTATTATATCTTAGGTTAGTAACAAACTAACCACCATGATCTATTTAAGTCTGGCTTACCACCAACAAAACAGGTCTCTACTGACACCAAAAGGAGTCTCTTCACCACTATCTACCAATGTAATAGGTATTTCATTACTAACCACTAAAATAAAGAAACACTACACTTACTGCCAATATAAGTGGGCACTTCTCTCTGAGCTCCAATGTAAGCAGTTACTTCTCCATTGACCACTAATGATAGGTAGCCGTTAACTACTAACTGCCAATATAGCACTTTTTAAATGGCTCTACTGTCTACTGACCACCAATGTAGGGGAGTTTTTCACTATGACCGCAAATGTAAGGGTGCACTAATTATGAATGTAATATGGTGTACTTATTCATAACTAATTATGAATAAAGAACACAGTAATACTGTGACACCAACAAAAAGGTGAGGGTACACTACCTTAACCATTGACGTACGTGGGAACTTCTTTTGATTGTTGATATAAGAGGGAACTTAACTGAACATGTAAAAAGCACTACAATTTGCTTTGCCTAAACCTCTTTTCTGCTCATTAAAATATTTTTTTTACAAGGAAAGGTTTATGATGGCATTTGCTATCTGGACAACAAATCTCAAAATATAAACGGTAACTTTTTGGGGTGTTACTCCACTTTATTGTATTCCATTTGCAAGCTGTAGGAAGCTCCATGTATATAGTGGTACAGACCAATTCCTCAGGAACTCCAGCGTCTTAGTACAAGCTGCTTCCTTAGAAGCTCCTAAGTAAATGGCATTTTCCATGATACTTGTGGAGCTTTCTATGGGGGTGCCCCCTTTTTATATTTAATACGGGATCATCTCTTGTTTGTTATTAATTATCCCTGTTAAAGACTAATGAAGAGAATGACTGACCCGTTTATCAAGGGAGACCTCATCAAGGGCTTATGATAATGTTCCACTACCTAAATGATGAGTCCTAAGAGACAACACTGGTCTAACAATAATGATGTTCATACCTTGTCCTGGGAACTTGTAGACCACTTTTTGTATTCACAGGTGGACAGTTCAAATGCAGATTACGTAATGCACGTAATACACTTGAAGATTTTACAGTAATATTTGAAGCTCGCAGCTACATCAATTTATGTCCTCCTAATTACTTTTCCAGAACTCAATATTAGGATGTTTATAGGCATGCATATATTAATTAGTTGTTTCCAGAGATTACTGCTTGAAGAGATTTTATCACTAACAACCTTTTGCTAAATTCCAAGGAAACTCATTTATTGTGCTTTATAACCACGTTATTAATTTTAGGTTCAAAGCATTCAAAATCTGGGCAGTCAGACCTGAACGTTATTCTTTACACAATGGATATTCTATTTTATACACAACCTAATAGTTGCAGTATTTTGACCAAAGTCACAAAAAATAGGTGCACAGCAGAATTTTAATTGTTAGTGTGCTTTTTTCCATCTCACTCATAAAAAAATACACACTGGTGTCTTAATCCTCCTGCCTCATTAATAGGTTAGGTGCTTACACTTGCAGTTTTATTTGGAAACTATTTATAAAATTCTTGTCAAGAAATATTTGTTTTACAAAATAATATAGCAGGATCAATGTAACTCATTTTTACTGTTTGTTTTAATAAAATGAAAACACTAAAGTTGAACTCTGGGATATGGAAATGTTGTCTGAACATAAGAAGAATATATTCATAGACAACTCTTGGGGGTCTATTTATAAAGTAGTGAATCTAATATTTACCAAAACATTCCCTAGTGGAGAATCAATCTCTGTCATTGAAACACATGGACCTGGAAGATCCCTCAAAGAATATTTTGATGAATGTCGAATTCACAGCTTTCGAAATGGAGCACCTGGAGTACTTTGTGTATTTTTTCCAGATTTGTTCAGTAATCTATTGTGAGACTTTGCATTTGTGCAGAAGCTCCCGTAATAAAGACTGGTGACTGTTGTTCTCTCTGCTTGTGCAGGGTGATGGGTCTTGTATCTGCCCCTTCATCCAGTTTTCTGCAGGCAGCCTGTATTGGATGGACCTGCTGGGTCGTTTCTACATTTGTGTTTCTTGCACGGGCTGTGTACACAACAGCGATGATGCTACTTATTATTTTAATGCTTTTATTAGATAACTGGGTTTGCAAAGCCATTTGATGCACACAAAATGAATTTTTATCTTTTTTGGCTATCATGGTAAATATTTACATTAATGTCTTTGTTCCCGGAGTTCAGCTTTGCTAAAGCATAGGGTCAAGTGAAGTCCTCTCTTCAAGGCAGCAACACCTACTGACATAAAATAATTGTGAAATATGCAGAGAAATAGTCACCCTTTAGGATTTTAGGAAGAATTTTTTTTAAAGTCCCCTTATTTAAAACCAAATTTTACTTAAGCGCAAGTTAGATTAAAATCTTGCCAATTCGAATGCTCGTCAAATCTGCAAAAACAAAAATGTACAGTGGCTCTCTTTCCCCTTCCACCAGTCAAACCTACAAATGAATGCTTTTGGCCTTGAAAAACCTTAACATTTTTTAAATTGCTCTTATTTGTGCCTGTTTTATAACAAGATTTTGATTGTTTTTCTTTCCCTTGTTTAGATCTTCAGCCATCTTGACTGTCTGCGAAGGCGAACCTTCCACGCAGACAGGCAGGAGTTAATTCAACCTCTGCAACTGCAGGGAAAGTCAGGATGTGCCAGGTACCCTGGCTTCCTATGCTGACCTGAGCTGTGCAGCTAAGCGACTTTTTGCCAGAAGGATACATAAGTCTATAACAATAGTTATGTGTGAAAGTTATAAGTGAAAATATAAGAGTCCTAAATTGACACAAACTACCAAATGTAGTAGTTATTACTAGGCCTGTGACTATAAAGTGCCCATTATGTACCTTGTGACCTTGACCTATCATTCTGACTGCACACAGGCTCAAAACTGTCACGCAGGGAGAGACAGGATCACTAGGGGGCGCTATGGCTTGCATGGAGGTAGTGTAAGCCCTAAGAAAGGGCCATGGCACAGAGTCTAATCAGTAACCAGGTTTTCTCCAGAGCCTCTTATGGTGAGCATGTTTCGCCGCTGGTCACTGCCAGGTTGCGGTCCTTGGGCACACCAAGGTGGGCAAAACACGGTACCAAATCACAAAGCAAAAGGATAGTCTAGGAAAGCGGGGTTGGGGCAGGCAGCAAGCACGAAAGGTCAGGTCACACGCCAGGGACAATAACCATGGATCCAGGAGACAGACACTAGTGACACAGGGGCCACTGTGGACACAGGGAACACAGGAGACACTGGAAGCAACAGGAGGCACAGGTGATGCAGGGATATCCACAGACAGACAGGAACACTGGAATAGCACAGGGAAGTTGGCTGTGAACCAACAGACTGGACAACCAGGGGTTAACACAGGAGCTGGACACAGGAAACACTGGATTGAGCAACAGGTATACAGAAACTAGCTCAGCAGAATTAGGGGGTCAGCACTAGTGAAGACTCGTTGCACGAACACTTAGTGCAGTGTGTGAGATAGCTAAATAGCCAGGGCTGGTCCAAAGATTGGCCATCGGATTGGACAGAATTGATAAAGCTTGGAAACAGAGGCACGCCCAGCGTCAGAACTGCCTGCACGTGCAGGAGAGAGGCGTCTGCGCTTTAGAGGAGAAGAGGTAAGTGTGACAAAAAACTACACCTGCAAATAAAACAAGTGCCAAAAGTGGCCTAAACATATCACCCATCAACCTACTTAGGTATCATGGCCTGATTAAAGATAGTAAAGATAAGGCCTGGTAAAGATAAGGGCATCCCCACCCGGTATTTCCAAATGCAGCTTTCCAAAAGCCCAAGCATTTTTACATAAGAGATAGAGAATAAACATGTGCTAATGCAAATATTCACTGAGAGTGTAGTTATTTGCATAGGAAAATATTAGGATTTATTGGGTGCAATGGAAGATCAAAATGGGAAATTTTTGCACCATATAGCGTCTGATTTTTTAACACCCATTTATGTAGCCACAGGTTCTCTTTCAGTTATTATTTTCTCCTGATTAATATAATTCAAAATTTACTTATAGTTATATACTATATATATATATATATATATATATATATATTTGTTATATTGTGTGTGAAACATCAGGGTAAAAAAAAAAATTAAAGACATGATTGCTTTACGTAATTCCCTGATACTCTGCTTCTGTTTGATTGGAATATAAGCCCTTTACAAATAACAGGATTAGTGGTAGCACTAATGAATTGACAAGACAGTTATTTATAGGAAAAGGGACACCACAATAACTATCCCTTTAGTACACACTCTTAACATCAGTTAATGTAAAATAAATTGGTATGCTATGAAACCTTATCCAGGACTGATGGAGACAGTCAGGTGTGGACAGATAGATTTGAGTGTCATCAGCATACAGATGGTACTGTAAGCCAAAGGAGGATATGAGACTACCGAGAGAGGAGGTGTACAGAGAAAAGAGAAGCGGTCCAAGGACTGACCCTTGGGGAACACCAACAGGGAGGAGAGTGGGAGAGGAGGAATTACCATGGAAGGAAACTTGAAAGGAGCAGTAAGACAGGTAGGAAGCAAACCAAGAGAGAGCAGTGTCACTGATACCAATAGAGTCACGATTTTGATTAGACGGGAGTGGATTTAAATCAGGAGTGCCAAAAGCAGGGGAAAGATCTATTGTACTATTGTATCATGGTCTAACATCTAAAAAAACTAAGCAATGAACATTTGAGGAGCAAGTAAAATATCTCTATGTAGAGGTAGTCATTAAACTTGTCTTTAATTTTGTTTAATGCATCAATCGTTATTTAAAGTGACAAAAAATGAAGCTTCACTCTATTTGAAAGCTAGATTTTTATTCATGACTAAGTTTGGTTGTATCAAATATGCCAAAAAATATGCCAAAAAGTATTGGTTGTGTGTTTTGTGGGAGGAATATGTCCTACAACCCCTGCAGTATTAAAAAATCACTGTACTAAGTAGAGGTAGAGAACCAGAAATAGACAAAAATGTATTTTTTCTCTAAAATGTCTTTGCATTACCAGCATAACAGAAGTAGAATTCAAATTTAACATAGATCAATGCATCTGTGCCACTCAATTACATTTTCCAGTAGAATATTCCAGAAAAATAAATGATACATTGTACCAAACCAGTTAACATATCTTTATTATAATCACAACTCATAAAGACTTCCTATTTGTTCCATTCCTTTAACTTTGTCTTGATTATATTATATTTAAATAAATAAAATGATAGAATTATTAAAGAGTTGGAAAGTAAGCATTAGAATTATGACCAAAGAGTCTAATAGGAGAAAACAGGGTTTTCCATGTACAAAAGTAGGCAAAGAATGCTATTAGGTAATTATAATAAGACTATGTTTTATTGGCAGGGACATCACCTTTCATTTTATTACTAGAAAATGTAAAAAGTGTTTAATGTACAAAAGATTTATGTTTAGTAAATAAAAATTTTATGCAATTTTGATCTGGCACTATTTCTAAATAACTAAACATAAATGTGGTGTTTTTCAGTTACTAGAGTTAGCCTTAAGTGAGTTACTACATTTTTTTAATACTAATATTTTTTACTACTTTTTAATACTTTTTTTTTTAGAAGGAAATGTGTACAACAGAAGAGTAAAGTTGGTCCTGGAAAGCACCTATTTTTTTAAATTCAAGAATAGCTCATTCTAGCTGAATAGCTCATTCTAGCAAGAATGGCTCATCATTGATCTGGTAGATGAAAAGGATAGTAATGTTGCTACTTTTGCCAATAAGCTAAATTGTATAAGATTACTCAAATAATAATGTAGAAGAGGGTAATATTATGTGCTACGTCTGAGAAAAAGCACATATGTTAAATGGGAGAACCTGGGAATACTGATAGACGGTTAGTTTACCTGTTCAATTTATCAATTAATATGGAAATTGCAAACAGAAACACTTATATAACAAAATGGATAAAAAAGCTATATAGGGTAACATAGTACAATAATAATCATTTGAAAGGTCTTAGCAATATTATGATGTCCAGTTTGTGGAATCACGGTTTAAAAATTGATATCAGCATTTTGGTGAGGGTTCAAATGTAGACTAAACTAAAAAAAAGAATTGAAATCTTCCAAAGGATAAAATAATTTGGGCATGTTCTTTTCAGAAAAATACAGGTTGTTAATAAATATATTTAAAAATATTTGAGATCCACGGGGTAAATTAACCTATTATATTAAAGACAATACACGTAAAAAAGGAATATAAGTTACATATGGAAAAAAAACTGCCTTTAGGTAGCATTACAATATATTTGGGTAAAGCCCAACTAAACTCAAAACTGAACAATGCAAATTCTAAAGCCTTGTACAGACTTCCAATGGATGTAAGAGTATTGTTACTGAAAACAACCTTTTGTGATTGTTTCCAGTGCCAGATGAATGAACGAGTGCTGTACACACAGCGTTGTTCAATTCTATTGAGAGGGGAGGACAGGCGAGCAGCACCCTGATGGGATCTCTTCCATGGGAGGGAACAGTAGTCATTCCCGATTGTTCATTAGTTGAAGCAGACACAATCATTTGTCTTGGAAGAAAATTTCTGTTGTGTATAGTGTGTGTGTGTGAATGCAAAAAGTGTATAGAAGCAAAGTGGTGCACAGAATATCTGTTTTTTAGGCCAAATAAGCTTGTACACAGCAGTGCATCTTCTTCTTCTAATCTCCAAATTCAGCTAGTAGGAGAGTCAGTTATTTGTTACTAGGGGTGCAGTGGGGCCCCCCGCATAGGCTCTCCATGCGCGCTTGCGTGCCCCCTCTTCCTTTGTTATGTCTACACCCCTGTATGTGACCATGCAACACCACAAGTAAAAAGAACAAATACCAGGCTAAATTTCCCAGCATCTTTGTATTACAGAGAAAACCATGTATCTACATGAGAAGGGGCAGGATGTAGGTGGTATATAACTGTCTGATCTCAACCAGGAAACTAGTAGACACAATAGGTCCTGACAGGTGTACAGCTACAGACAGACAAGCTCAGCTACACAAAGTTTTTACATTTGTAAAGTTTGGATCCAAAGCTAATGTTTGTCATTGCTTCAATAATTTGTTTTTTACAAAAAAGGAGTTTAGGATTTTCTTGGTTAAATATATTAAACAAGGGAATGGTGAAAACCTCTGTTGTAATTTTCTTTTTTTTTCTATCTGTGATCTATTGGGAAGATTTCACTTTCTGTCCTCTATATACATTCATACTGTATATACAGGTGCAAATATCCAAAAACAAAAAAATACCCACTAAAAAAAGCCCCTTTTAAAAGACTTTCCTGTTGCATTCTGTTAATATTAACTTAAAATTTGAGATTTCTCCTTTCTTTTGACAGTGGTCTCCAGAACAAAAAAGGGAAAATAATTCTCCCTAGCAAGGACACTGAGAGTAATAAATACCTCTTTGGGACTCTTAACTACTCTTGCAACTTTGGATGATTAGTTTCTTCATAACATACCTGTTCAGCTATTCTTCAAAATATATATCTTACTAGATTGATGCAAGTCTTTATGTCATTTATATGTTACGCAGTACAAACAAGAAAATGGGATCAGAAAGGTCCATACACTGCATTCTTGCTTGTTAGAACTGTAAACCTTAACCCCCCACTAGTTACTAAACATAAAATTTTGGTATTTAGCAGACTAAAGGTGCGTACACACTTCCAATTTTTATCGTTCAAAACGAACGACGAACGATCGATTGGGCAAAAATCGTTCGTAAAAAAAGTAACCAACGACGCCGACGAACGAGGAAAGTCGTTGGAAACGAACGACCGGACCGGCGGATCGGATTGGACGACGATCGTTGAACATCGTTCGTGTGTACGGTCGTTCGTTGATCGTCCATGATCTGAGCATGCGTAATGAACGAACGTTCGTTCACTTTCCTGTCGTGCACATAGTTCCTCTATCGCTCAAACGATCGTATCTATTGTGTGTACAATATCTACGAACGATCGTGTCGTTATCTCTATGTGCAGGATCGGTGCTATACGATCGTTCGTAGATATCGTGCAGGATCGTTCATCGTTCGTTTTCCAACGATAATAATTGGAAGTGTGTATGTAGCTTAAGACACATTAAAAATAACTTTCTATTTGGAAGAATGAAGCTGGAAATCAATAAATGAAACTAGGGGAGAGAATGTTTCATCGCATGGGGAAGCTAGAAGTGGCATTTCATCTTCATTACCTCATGAGAACTGCAGATGATGTTTGCAGCAATATAATATGAATACAATTACCATTTTTTGATGTACAGCAATATTTTTAATTGGTTTTAGCTGTGTGGAAAACATACTCTGTAACAAGATTTGAGAGTAGAAATTGTTAGGATAAAATAAAACCATAACATTCCTGGTAATCATATAAAAAGTATGACACAGAGCAATATTAAAATACAATGGTTTCAAATTGCAATTTGTTTCTTAGGTACTAGGCAAATAGGATGAGCAGACATGTCTAAACAACCTATGTATAATGCCAGTTGGGTTCTTACTTGCAGACCTCCATATATATATATATATATATATATATATATATATATATATATATATATACATTTTGTTAAACTAAATGATCTAAAAAGTCACCAATTTTCAGATTGACAGTGGAAAACAAAGAATGAAAATCTGAAATCCTATTGGCTACTGGGGAGAAATACTTTTAGTGTGAATATACTTTGCTAAACATTATTTTTATACATTTTTACTTGACGTATTTACAGCACAAATCTATCCAAGCATTGTATTTCCGAGATTCCTGACTAATTCTATTCACAGCTGCTAAGCTGTTATTCTGCAATTTATGTGACACGTATGAGTTATTAATAAACTAACATTACTTACATCAGATATGGATTTAGCACTGCTGAGATTTTATACACAGTAATTAGATTTTCACTCATCTCACATAAGACTGAATCAAACTCAGTTTATCAGCATCACTGCTTTCATAAGTGGTCTTGGTAGTATGCTTGAGAACACAGGAACAAAGTAAAATGTTAAAATGTAATAACAACCTTGAAATATCTTTGAACAGCACTTTGTGCAGAATATCCCAATGCATAAATACTAACTTGTAACTTTTTTAAATGTACAGACCATTCCTAACTTACAAAACAAGTTCAGTATCCCTTTACAGAAGCCCCATTTAGTTCAGCCATACCAATCTCAAATTTCAAATACAATTTTGGTTTTTTTTAGGTACTGCAAAATACTACATATTTATAAAATCACATAATTTATTAACGTGCCTTTGGACATATAAAACATTTAAAAGAAAAATAATATACACGATTCATACATTCAATAATTCATCACAATGTGTTCATTTTTATATCCTTAGGCCTTTACGCGTTTCACCATTTGGCTTCATGCCATACCTATTTTATCTGTTTATGTTAAATATAATAAAAGTGCACATATATTTAGTTCTATGTATGCCCCCTGCCACTTCACCACCACCCCCAAATGTACAGGACAACATCACATGTTCCCCTATATATACTATATTACAATAATTACATAAGCACTTGGTCTTTTTATCAATTGTAGTAGTACGTAGCCTATATCGTAGCATTTGACCACATGACCAGCGACCATGGGATTCCACTACCTTTTTCTTATTTTTTTAAAGCCTTATTTCACATCTATTGAGTTAAAATTGGGTAGGAGGGTGGGCTGTGTTATGTAGTAACACAAATTCATACAAATATACAAATTTAGTTGCAAAAATTGATTTCAACACTGTTACTTCTGCAGTTTTATTAAAATAATACTTGATGATCCTGTCATGAGACTTTTTGTTTAGTTACTCCCTATTAGGGGGTAACAACTGTCTCCTAACTGTATTCCTGCATTGTTACAATGTCAGTTCACCATGGACTGATATTCAAAGTGGCTATGTCAACAAACTTGCACAGGTCTGGTCAACTGCCAAATCACATGATGCACAGCCAGCACTGGAGCACAGGTATGTAGACATAAAGGTATGAGGCTCATGGGGATCTGAAACAGTGAAATGCAGATAAGTATGAAAAAGTTGAAAATTGTATCTTATGAAAAAAACATGGTTGTTGTTTGTGATACACAGTACTTAGGTATCTATTTTTAAAGCAGTGAATATGACATTCACTACAACATTTACTGGTGGTAAGTCAGTTACTGCTTTTGAAACACGCTGACCTGGAAGATTCTCCAGCAGAGTCAGATTTAGATAAACTGTTTCATATATAGACTATAAATTAAATTACATATATTTAAAGTGTACTTTTAAAGTTTAAACTCTGTCCACAGTTTCCTATGCATTTTTTACAAAACTGTTCGTAGGACCCATTTGATTTTTGCTTGTAGGACCCATGAGAAATTTAGTAATTAGATCTCAAGGTTGTCTTGTTCTGTTGTTGAGGCATTTGTTGTGTCTGTGGAAGGAATGTTATCAACAATAGTCTACAATTCTCCAAATTTATTAAAGAAATGTTTGTATATTATATGAAAGCCCGCATTTTTTTTTAAATGTTATTTTTTATTGCAACCAAATAAATAATACAATAAATAATACAGTGGTATAAAACCAGCATGATACAACAGTACTAAATTCAGATTACAATGACAGAATTTTGAGAGATCGAAACAGAAAATATATACATCAGGTCTGTTCTCGTTACATTGTCTCACTATATGGAGATTTGTTTACTAATATAGTTCCTATCTATAAGGTTCTATTATTAGCGGAACAACATTAAAATACTTTTAGACAGTAGGCTTTCGGACAACCTGTGTGAATGTATCAAAAGAGTAGGAAATATGTTATTTTTTAAATTTATTCTGTTCTATTCTTTATTCTGTTACAGTCCTGTTTGTCTTACAAGTGCTGCTACATAAAAGTAAATTCCGATTAGATATGAATGAAATGGAATGACATCATTGACTCAGTTTTGACACAGTCATAGAATAACTACCCCGTATACTAGTATGCAGGACCAGAGTTTAAACATCTTCCAGTGAAGTAATAATAATGAAAATTAAACCAGGAAAGACAGGATCGGAGAAAGCATGCACGTTTGAAAGCAAATCTAACTTGCAACAGAGGACTTCCTGCAAACACAAACTGAATCAAATTTCCAAATACAAGTCAAGGTTCTGATTTCCATTTGCAATGAATTGCATTTGACACCCAACATTGCCATCCAAGTGTACAGGCTTTATGTCCATAAGCATAAACCCTGTTCCACATAGGATATTTTTTTTTCTGTATCACTTAAAAACCTTACACATTTCCTTTATAATCCTTTCCATCAATATGATTAATACATGAAGTGGATTGGAGAATAATAATTTATTAGACATCCATGTTTGCAACCCTTTGTTGTGTTTGATTGATTTTTAGGAGGTAAGAAACAAAACAACGGTCCTGGATTCCTGCCAAGCAACAGCAAGAGAAGCTATAACCTCTGACAGGAACGGCCTTATTATTGAGCAGTCCTGTAAAAAATGAAGAAAGGTAAAAGAAGATGAATTTAATTGTACATCGGTTGGTATTTGATGACAAAATGCAATGCAAACTGTACAACTTTACTTATTTGACTGGAGTTAGCCTGTAACAGTTATATTCTGCTTTTATTTGCATACCAAATAGCATTTACACTGAAAAACCTGTGAACTTCCTATTTCCTTATTGTTATTATTGTGGCTGTATTGTGGCTGTCATTTTACATTATGTTTCATAAGCATTCACCATAAAATACCCCATATTTACTCACCTAATTGGCTATTGCTTTTGTTGTTCTTTAGGTTTGTAAGCACATTAATATTTGGTTACCTTGTTTTTTCAATGTGGCATAGGTTTGCATTATTCAGCAAGTAGAAAATAAGCAGTTTTGTGTATTTTTTGTTACAGTATGTATTCCTAGTAATTTTCCATGAGCTGATTAGGCCCAATGGAGAGCAGTTCCCATGACAACAGTGATATGCTGATAAAGTAATTGAGTCTCATTAGTTGATATGTGATCTGGGATCTCACCATGCTACTTATATTGTTTCCACATCAGGATTAAGGGTCATTTGATTATGCAAAGGGTACTTGCACCAATGTTCCTATATTTTTGTGGGAGATTATGAAAATACAGTCACATAGTAGCCAGTTCTGTTTAGCAGCTTATTGATGTGCCCCTTGTGTTTATGTTCTAGCTACCTCTGTCTCCATGTAACAACATATAAAAGAGGAAGGACAAGCCCAACTGCAGAGAAACCCATTTATAGTAATCAGTCAGAGGTTCTCACATTTCACTTATCTTTTGTATTACAGGTAACAACCATGGTATTTGTTGGAAACACTGAAATCAATTTATCCAAATCTGGCTAATGCTGTCTATATTTTATCTTTAGTATGATTACAACAATAAAGAATTACATTTATTACATAAAACTGACTCATATTAACCAGGCTTCTTTATTCACTAATAAATTCATTTGAAAAGTGTTTTAATTTACCTAATTGATATTAAAAGATATATAAAATACACACACATATATATATATATATATATATATATATATATATATACCTATTGGTTTTGGGTTCTGCTGGACTGTATAGGTTTACAACATAATCCCAGGTGTCACAAAGATCCAAACACAGTCAAATATAGCAACATATATTCCTGTTCCCGGCTGCTAATCTGTGTAGGGTCTATGGACAGAGAGATCTCATGTCTGAATGACTTTACTTTTACTTTTTACTTTCAGGATGGGAACACAAGCTCAATTATTATTGTTGGAAACAACCTTTCATGATCATTTCCAGTGACAAAAGACTGAAAGATGAGCAAGGAAGCGTTGGACATACAGCGCCTTTCTGTTCTATGAAGAAGGGAGGGGGTAGGATGTGCACTTTCCTCTCTTCACTTATATTGCTGTAGTTTACCATCTGTCATTCAAAAATCTGTTAGGACGGATCCATGAACGGCGTCAGGCAACCTCTGTATACATGTCAGATTCTTGCTTGAGATGAGCTCAACCATTCATAATGCGCTAGATATTGGGCACCTGACTTGTACAAAGCTTTAGTCCTGGGAGAAAAGATTTAGAGAAGGAGAAGAGTAGCATGGTGCACAAACTTCAAAAAAAGGTAAGTGTTTTCTACTGACTACTGGGTGTCCTTTACTGAGGTGTACTCCAAGGGGTCCATTACCGAGGTCCTCTGTTTGGAGTCTGTCTTTGAAGTCTGTACTAGGGATCTGCCACTAAGGTCTGCTTTCAAGGGACTGTAAGTAAAGTCCAATCTGGGGCTCCAACATGAGGTCTCTACCTTGGGTCTGTCACTTTGGGGTCTCTTTAGTCTGCACTAAAGTCTGTCACTGACCATATGATCCACTGGTGTCACTATCTCTTACTCTAACTCTGTAAGTTCATCCAGGAATCATTGCATTGCATGTGCAATCAACACTGTAGAAGCTTGTAGACAGAGAGCATTTAAAATTGGCTGGAAGAGATCAGCATGAGAAAAAGGTTAAAAAAAATTTTGATTTTAAAAATGGCGATGTTTATGATACATTGCAATGTAGAAAATTTAAATGTCATCAAGTTAAATCTACTTAAATGCTAGCTAGATGATGGTAATACACAGAATGATGACATGACAAATAATCAGCTGTGAATCAATTTCAGCTAATTCATACGAATAAAGATTTGCAGACATTTTCAAAGAGTGCTAAAAATGTGTAGAAAGGTAATAACAATGTGGTAAGCTTATAGTTGAAATGTAGGCAGATATAAAATACACAACTAATGCAACCTTGTAATTAATAATATTCTATATAATTAAAAAGTTACATAGATATCTGAATTTGACTTGGTCAGCCTCTTGCAGTCCCAGTGGAGCTGAAGTGTGATAAGAATTAGTATATGGAGCCAGTTCACGTGCTAACATGGAACAGACCTAAAGCATGTGTCACAGGTTGGGGCAGGTCCAGGACAACCTTGGTTTAGAGGAAGAGGGTTTAATTATGCTGGACACCTAAGCAGGACATGTAGTGAAAGTAGGAATTACTAAAGGGGAAACATCTGGATTTAAAGCAAAACTTTCGGTAAAAAAAAAACAAAAACTGACCCTTACCTTAATAGTCCAGTAGGTCTCATGCCATCCCGTGATTCCTTCTTACCGGCAGGGACTAGTCAGCGAGCACTGCCATCTTCTTTTTTCTTCATCCGGGGTCCTTTATTTTATGGCACCCGATCTCGCACTGCACATGCATTAGATATTGCGACGAGCTTTCCTGAAACTGTAAAAAGATCTCACTGCCATGGCAGTAAAGACAGAAGGGGAGAGGTCTCCCTTTTAAAATTAAAAAACAAATGAAAAAAAAACTTATTTTTTTTATATAAAAGAGTTACACGCCCTTTTATATAATGTAAAACATTTGGGGATTAGTCTGCTTTAAGTTAAGCCTTGCTGAAAAAGTAGTCTTGTTAATTTATATTTTAATGGGTTTTTTAATTTATATGTATTTTTTCTGCTTTATTACCAATATGCCTACCCGGAATTCCATGGCAGACAGATATTGTAAATGTGTCCTGCTCTTACCTACATAACTAAGGATTGTTCATTGAGGTGACCTACAACATTGGCAATATTTGGATAACATGTCTGTGATCTGCAGTGTTAGGACCTAATGGTAGCCACAAGATGAAACATTAATGAAACAGTTAAATTAGCAAATAAATTTAGAATGTACAGGGAGTAAAAAAAAAGATTACAGCCTAAAACTTGGTATGGATTCCATGGTAGCAGTAGTTGTTTGGGAGGCATTTAATCTTCAGTAATTAGATAGATTTAATCTTGCCAAGTTTGGTTAGTGTATGAACAGTGATATACAGATATGGATATATGTTCTAGGTATACTGCTGATGCATGATTTACAGTGTTTTTAAAGCACAATTTACCAGTTCTGAAACTATATTTTTTTTTAATAAACAATAAATTTAAAAAAAGGAAATGGTATATTAAGAAAAAACAAAGTTGTAATAAAAAAAACAATCAAAAACAACTTAAATACTCAAATACATCAGGTAGACTCAAGCAACTGTGTTTCTAAAAGAACAAAATATGGGAAATGTGCAGGTATTGCAGAGAATTATTATGAGATTTTCTAAAAAAAAATGTGTTATTTCATTAAATAATAGTTATTTTTAGCTATGCCTAGTGATGTTTAAAAATCAAAGTCACATGGCTAAAATAAGATATTCATTCTTGTATAAAGCTTTGTAAAATTTTCTGCAACTGATAGCAGCCTACAGCCAGCCATTCCACTTTATCTAACGCTGTGGAAGTTATTGGAAAACAGAAGTGAAATAAAGGTAAATCATTTATAAGGCAACTTTTACCAAGTTGGCAGAATATTTTTACTTTAGTAAGTGTTCTCCTTACAGTTAAATGCTATTTAACAGTCTTCTTGTGTAATCAGTTTATAGCACCAATAGGAATGGTAGCTGTAATGAGAAAAAGAAAGAAGAGATGATTATTTTCAACAGATGTGAGTTTAGTAAATCTGTCCTTCAGGTTCGGAAATCCTGCTAACATTAAACTTCCCATTGCCATCTCGGTTCTTGTCCTTAGGCACAACTTTGTAATTTAGGTCTTAGTCCTTAGAATAGCAGTGGTTCAGGTATTTCTTTCCAGTAGAAGCTTGAAAACTCTTGAAGAAAATAAACTTATAGCTTACCTTTGTGAAATAAAGATTTTTCAGTATAGTGGAGGTAATAACAACAGCAAAGTTTGGCTTTATTGTGGTAAAATGTGAAAATGTGAAGTAATAGAACAGTCATGTGCAATATTGCTGGATTTACTTAAATTTTGCAGCTATCAGTCTAGACCAGTGTTTCTGGACCTTTTCAACATGGAGGGACCCTTGAAATAATTAAGGGAACCCCAGCTATAATTATTATATCCACAGCATATTGTACGGTAGTGCAGTGGTCAGTAGGAAGAATGTATCTTACATTGCTGATCCGAGAGGCACAAATTGCTCATTGCTCAAGGAATCCCTAGCAACCTCTGGAGGAACCCTGCTTGAGAAACGCAGGTCTAGTATGATATCCTCAGCATTTTACCTAAACAGCTACTCCCTTCCTATGCAGGTCAATATTACAGCAATTTGCAGGAAACTTCAACTGGCTTTCAATTGCTCAAATGTCCAAACATATCAAGACAACATAACACCAACAACCTGAACCTAAACTGAAACTATCGTAGAACATCATAGATTGTCTTGATCTGTTGAGCAAGTTTTGCAATCATATTACGGTTGAAATTGCCTCAAAAAATGGTGCCTGTATTAGAAGTATTAGGGCAACAGGTCTTTGGTCATTTTCTCACTCTCTGGACGCCAGACTTCAACACAACATTATGTCCCATTGCCGAATTCATGAAGACAAAGACCTCAATTCTCTTGCTTCCACTAAGTTTTCCTTTGACTGCCTTGCACTAAAAAAACTGCTATGTTATTTACATTTACTCACATTTATACAAATTCAAATTCACTTCATCAGTTGGAGTGGTCACAGGTAAGGACTTTTTTCTCATGGCTTGAACCTGCACATGTACATAAATCTGAAGGATGCTAGGGAGTATATTTATAAAATATTCCCCTATCAATTCAACATAGATTAGGCAGTTTATTCATTAGTAAGGCATTTACTATTGTCACTGATATGCTGATAATTGGTCACCTAGGTGGCGGAATGAACCTTAGTTTAACATAAATTGAAACAGTGTTTAGGGATTCGAACAGCTGTGCACAGAAATCTAGCCAAATGCATAAATGTATTTATGTATGTAAATATAGCCCTAAGGTCAAAGCACCATGCTGTCCTTGAACAAGCCAAGCAATGTAAGAATGTTCAGACTTTCACAAAGAATGTATGTTATTGCCATTGCCATTTTTCTTTGGAGAGACAAGGACTTTGGATTTGTAACACAAAGGTTCCTTCTCAGTAGAAATAGATGCACAACCTATGGCAATGACATTGCATTTACGTGGGTACTATGAATTATAAAGAGTTTCCATTTTTAAAATGCTTTAATCATTTTCTGCACCCCCTGTGCTTTATACAGTACATGCTTTAAAATATGGAATGTATGATGGCATCAACAGTGCACTATGATGCATATCATCACAGCCAATAAGTCTACATTATAAACCAGCAGAATAGTGTGGTAATGCAGGGGCATACATTAAAAACAGAAAAAAAATGTACGGTAGTTATTCCATAGCAAGAAGTGCCTGAACAAGAAACTGTTTTTGACTGGTTTAAGGTTTCATTTAAAGCATGAACTTAAACCATACTGTAAACATTTATTTTTGTTTTTTCCTTACATAATGGCAGTTACTAGTCAGTTAATTCAATTAATGTGCTATTGAAATTATTTACTTATTACCTTCTTTTGTAGCCCGTTTACCTACCTCATTTCCGTTTTAGAAGTTTAGGAATGGTTACACAAAACAACTTTTTCCAAATTAACATGCATTATCGCAACATACTAGTAGGAATAAACTCTACATCTCAACCACATCCATTTTCCTTGTCAGAGTTTCAAAGAGGGAACCCCTTACTTTATTTCTAAATGAAAAATCCTAGCAACTTTAAAAAATCATTAAAAATTCTCCCAAAAAAGTTGGATGTTTATAGCGTAAAGCAGGCCTTATAGTAAAATGAAGGGCTACATATTAGATTTAGGCTGCATTGTCCTGTAAAAACCAATATACAATTGTAATTGAAAAACTGGACTGAAAAAAAAATGTCAGAAAACATACCTAACCCTATCTGCTGCATTCCAGGACTTCATGTTACCATGCTTCTAGGATGAACCCTGGGGAAAGATGAGTACTCCAAATATCTTGAGAAGGCTCTCCAGTCCATTGGAACAGAATATTCTTATAAGTGTCCATATCACTATCAATATCATATCAGGAGAAGTGTTTTTTATGTAAACTGTCATTTTTATTATTGGTGAGCTATTTTTTTTATCTTTAGTTATGAATCAGGCAATATCTAAACTTTCTTCTTTAAAATTGATCTCACCTGGCTACACATCTAGATAGCTTTTCAAGCATCTACTGACAACAATGTCACCCTAAGAGAGATAGTAGACAATCAGTGATGTGAACACTCTTCCAAGTGCTTTCTGAGGTTAAAAGTAGAAAATAAATATTTCACACATAGCCTTTTTCAGTAGCATCAGTGCTCAGCAGAGTTGCAGAAGACCTAATTTCTTGCATACAGTATTATAATGAGACATTCTAAAACTAACAAACATAACCAAATATTATAATAATAATAGCGATAATTCAAAATAAACTGTTAACAAACCAACTCAGAAAGTGCATGTTTGTCTTTTACCATTTTAAATATATCTTGACTTGGACTTGATAATCAGTGAAGAACTCTGGGTATGTTTCCCACTGCCTAGTATATATGTAAGGCACAACAAAAACATTCTTACAATAAACTTGTTTTCTGCAAAGTTAAAAATGTATATACATCTATTAAAATTGTTTCTTAAGATGGTGTTGTTTTTTTTTTGGTGGGGGGGGTTTGTTGATTTTTGTACAATTATTAAAAATGTAGTTGTTTGCTCAGCAATATGATGTATGATAAGTAAAGGGAACAGCAGTGCTGGAAGAAATATATTTTTCCTTTTTACTTTTTATTATGATTAACCAAGAAAATTCACAGACAATCCAACAATAGAACAATAAAGAATATCACTTTACATATTTCTATTGTGGTTACCACACAACAGTACAATCAAGGATACAGAATGTTGAGATGCAAGATGAAAACATTATACACAAGCAGAAATATGATATCTGGAGAAAAGACATGCAACCCCCTCTTAAAATCCTACATAACTTTTCCAACAGAGCACTAAACAATGAAATGGTTTGACAAGTTCGGAAATAATATAGGTAGGTTTATTCACCAGTCTGGAGTAGTTTAATAAGGGGATCCATCCCCTTTCAAGGTCCAGTGTAATTACCATCTAGTGGCAGAAACAATGTTATAGTTGTGTTTTAGTTGCAACGTTGAAGGTATCCCAAATTTTGTTTTTGTGTCCCAGTTGAACGAAGCCGCTGTCCATTCCATTTTAAACAATGTTGTAGTTTGTTGAAAAGAGATTGATCATGATTAGGGAAGTAGAGAACCAGCAGTGCAGTATTGTTTTTATACCCACTACAGACAGACTACTTGTCACACTTTTAAAGAGGGCTTCGAGGGCACAGTTGCTTTCCACCCTTAGATTTTGCTTCTCCAATTCTGTCCCAGCCACTGTCAAATCACTCTGTGACACTGTCAATATCATCAGCTTCCCAAGTGCCTGTGTCAACTGACGATGGTATCTAGTTATAGGTTGAGATGCCTCCTTTTGCTTGCATGGCACTGGTGCCACTACTACTCCTGTTGGCAAAAGTTGGTGTTCTGCCACTTGGCATAGTGTCAAGTAAGTATGTTTTCATTTTTTTCACCTAGACATGGCTACCATAGGTAGACACAGATATTCTGTACACCAAGGAGGGTACTGCTGGGATAATTAGTACATTTGCAAATAATCTCTATGTCTCGGTAGCATATGACATTGTGTGGACTCAGGGGGGTGTTACAGGTTTGGGTGAAGGAGATGGCAGGGGTGTCTTGCCTGGTGTACTAAATAGGCAAGATATGGCCCTATGAGAGAAATTATTATAAATGTATTATTATAATTATATTATTATAAATTATATTATTCATATATAAATACACTGGGTCTGATTTATTAAAGCTATCCAAGGCTGGAGAGGATACACTTTCATCAGAGAAGCTGGGTGATCCAGCAAACCTGGAATGGATCTGGTCCAGGATTCACAGCATTTACTAACAAATAGCAAATAACTTTAAAGAAATCCATTCCAGGTTTGCCGGATCACTTACCTTCACTGATGAAAATGTATCCTCTCCAGCCTGGGAGAGCCTTTATTAAATCAGGGCTGCTGTGCTACAACTAGAAGCTGATAAAAGTGTAAGTTAACTGACTTAGCGTACATAGAACACTTCTCTTTGTGTCATTGTGAAAAAAACACAGCCTCAAAACAAACCATTTTGTCAATGGAAAAGCAAGTATCACTGTTGTTTTTACTAAAGGAAATTCTCAAAAAAAAAAAGTTTTGGTGGTTAGAGAGTTGTAAAGCTAATATGGGGCAGTTGAACAAAGTATTATGTGGGTTTTAACTTAATGTTTAGGTATCTTATCACACTCACGTTCATCAATTACTGAACAGAAAATCAACATAGAAGAACAATGTTGGTGTTAGGAGATAGTTACCTGGACGGTGATCCTTTGCTGTGCGCCATCGCAGTATCAAACACTGTTTATTCTGTCCAGCGATGTCATTTGCAGCAGCAAGGAGAACAAAGAGATAGCAGCAGCCCCTGCTTCCCTTTAGCTGTGCAGCAGGATGTATTTTATGGGCATCACCAGCATATACTGTGAGGCTGTGCACAGCTGAAGGGGATTTTGGAGGCCGATTAGTTTCTGATATATTCTGCACTACCATTAGCCAATGGTAACTGTGTCTTTAAAGCCTCTGTGCTCCCAGTCACCAGTGCCTGTTGTAGCAATAAGCTGGGCTAACTTGCCGCTGGTGTGTTATTCATCTGATTTACTGTTACTGACCTTATGAGTGTATGCTGCCTGGACCAACCTTTTGCCTGTGACCCTGATTCCACTTTTATCTTGTCCTTGTATACCTCATCTGGTGGACAGATTAGCTGTGTATAACCTATTACTCTGTATTTTGGACTTGTCTTGGTACTGCATCTATGAGCTCCTGGTCCTCAGTCAGCCCTTCCCCAGACACCATCCCTTGTGCAAGTCCTGGGGCCACCGTGTGCTGTGAAATGTAACCAGTCTCCCTTGCTATAGGTGAAGAGTGAGACGTTAGATTAGGGAACTGGTGTCTGGTAAGTACTGTTGCTGGATTAAGGCCCTACAGATGGGGTGTATTTCAAACTGAAATCTTATAGCCCTATTGTATTACAACAAGTCACCAAATAAATAGACAATATTTTAGTGAAACCACTTTATTTAAAATAAATGAAAATTTCTAAACATCACTGCTATCCAAGGGTTCAGAGGAGTGGAGAGCAGCTTTCAATAATGTCTCATACTCCATGGAGACCATAGCTCACATTACAAATTCTTCTCCACATCTGTCAACACTAAGCTTGAACCCATGGTTACTGTTGGATATTGTGAACAGGCATTTTACAGCAGGGTTAACAGTTATTTGGACTAAAAATATCAAAATGCATACCATGAATAAATATTAAAGGTTGAAATTACCTTAAGAATTCATTGAAGTCAGTTTTTTGTACATGGATCATGATATGCTTTAATTATGTATATATATATATATATATATTTATATATATATATATATATATATATATATATATATATATATATCATACCCAACAATAATCTGTAAACTGTAAATAAATGTAGTAAAATAGGTATATGTACTGTGTGAATTTTGTTTACAAATATCTAAAAAATCTATCAATAAACCACCTTTATAACCTTTAAAATGGGGACATTCTCAAGGTAATTACACTCTTTTTAGGGCCACTGACTGAAAAAAAAAACACCTAAACCATAGCCACATAAATATGACTGATAGTAATAGCATGAAAGTCACACTGTTGAAATGCATTAAAGAGCACTGTTGCAGAACACTAAAACCGCTTTATAGAACATATCAAAGATCACAATGACCATGACTTCTCTAAAGCTTCTGTCCTAGCAGGAGACTGAAGAATAAGTGGATTTTTACCACCTATTAGTTGCCAAGATGAGATTTTGTCCAAATGTATTATTATAACAAAGTGCATTGCCTAAAAATCATTGCATTACTGGAAGTCTGTTTCTATTAAAAATTACATAATATAAACATTTAACAGTCTACTTCTGATTTACAGAAAATGGTACATAAAAAATTGGGAAAGTCTAGTTTTATTGTGTAGATAAAACTATACTTTTTTCTAGATTTGATTCTTTCAGATTAGGAAGGGTTGGAAAATGATTTACCCTTTATTTTGCATCACTTATTCTTTATCAGCTATCAAATTATATACTGGTTTTCACTTTACAGCTATTAGTTTTTTTTGAATTTGCATTCTTGTTTCTGTACCTTTTACTCATTGCTTGTGGCCTATTTTATGTCACAGGTTTCTCATCACAAATTACCCTTTAAAATGACCGGGTAGAAACTATACATTGCAGTGATATAGAGGTCCCCTCACTGCAATGGCTCTTGTTTTTCTATGCTACAGTCTGAAAACTCTGAAGTTCTTGTACATCCTAGTTGATCACCTCCTACTTTATAATTATTTTAGTTAAACTTAAAACATATATATTGTTTTGTTTACTTTTTTTCAACAGGTGGACATTTTGAAACATTAAAGGTTGGTTGGTTGAGCAGCTGGATGACGAATCTTTGAGCTACACTAGTGTTGTAAAACCAGATTCGATAAAAATCAATCATATTTTGAGTTTGGATACATTTGTATTCTTTAAGGTATAAGGGAAATCCCTCCATTTGTATGACCTTTCTTGTTATACAATGTGGTCAGGGACTATTACTTCGGTAAAATGTGTTTGCTCTAAGCATGTTAAGACCTCTGTAACTGTTTGCTTTAAGCTGGCAAACAAGTAAATAAAGATAACTGAAAATAATTTGGAAATGAACAAGATGGTTAATAGTGATAGAGACAAATCACAGTACAAAGTGAAATACTTTTTACTGATGAACAACTATGCAGTAATTAGTAGCAGGCATTACAAACCATGTTTAATAGTAAAAACTGTAAGATTGATTAAATAAAAGAAGAACAAAGCCAATTAAACCATGTATATAGGTATCATGTAAAATGGACAACTTTTTTTTATAATTGAAAGCAGGGTAAATACAGCCTCTGAATTGCTATACCCAATACTCTAGTAAAGAGGCCCTGTCAATTTGAAAAATTGCAGATAAAATCAGAAAAGTTTTTCTTTCCATAAATTACTTTTATTTCACTTGCTATGTGTTAGAAATTTTGACTAGTAAGTCAGTATTGCATCTTCCCTCTTGAATGTCATAGTCCTTTCCTCCTCTGAGGTGGTCCAATTACCCTTCACCTTTCATGTGAGTAGAGAAGCGAGAAAAGAGGAGAGAAAAGGAATACTAGAGAGAGACACCTGAGTGACAACCTCTAGGGTAGACTATAGTCTACTGTGGCTGCTGACATTATGTTCAAGATGGAGGCACTCATATGCAGTTTTCAGGGAGTTTGGATGTCTAAATAAACCTGTCCCTTTTCCATCACGGGCATCAGCCATCTTCTTTCTTCTTTTCTTCCCTGACTCGATATTTATTTTTTTTATTTTGCCTTTCCAGGATGACATAAATCCTTTGCTTTTGTGCACTCAGTCCCAATATCAGCAGGGGAAGCCATGATGTGCAGGGCATCCTTATACCAAAGCTAACTGGTAATATTTATGGTAGAAGAGACATCACCTGTCCCTGCAAGAATGCCCTGTCTGATCCCAAATGTTTAGAAGTGGAACTTTGGTTTCACTTTAACAGGTAAATAACATGCATGCATTTTGCTAAATGCACATATTTATTTTGGTAATATTGACCAACTGCAGGAAAACAGCTAGTTTCACCTTAACTAGGTAGTCGCTCTCATGTAAACCATGATTCACTCCACTTCACTCTCTCCTTTTCTTAGCTAGAGTTTAACCAAATTAATCCCTTGTTAACCATTTAGTTTTTTCTGCCTAGATACTGTATATTTTATTTAGTATTTTTGTTTAATATGTGTTTAATAAATAAGTTAGTAATATTTCTTTTTTCTTACATTTAAATTTTTTTGACAGTTGTGTACAATACAACATTTGTGTCTGCACAAAGGTTAATCAATGTAATATAATTTGTAATGTAATTTAATTTGGTAATAGGAGTCCCCAATAATCTTTCTGTCTTGTATGCACAGAATTATTCAAACAGGAATAAAAACATCGGCACTTTCCATTTTACCAGTGGTGTTTGTGATTGATTTTTAAAACCAACATTTTTCTTTTTAAATGCTATTTTCACAATATACATCAAATGCTTTGAAAAAGATCAGATTTGTCAAGCCTAGTTGTTCCCAGCTAGTGATCATTTGAGGTATATGTTGTTTGAAATTCACTGTGACAGGCAGCAGAATGGATCTTGAAACTCTTAATAGCAGAAGAACCTATTTTAGTTACAAATTTAAACTAGGGAGATAAAAATGCCCCTTTTCTACCAAGTTTGAAAGGACTTGAACAAAATTACCAGAGTTTGAAATGTACAGTATTGTCAAATTTGAATAGCCCAAGCGGTGTACTATTCTAAATGTTAACCTTTGTGTTTTTTTTCTGATGTTCACACTGATTCTCTGTAAAGTATATAAAATATAAGAAGCACACGGATTCACTCATCCAGGGGTCTACTACCTAAACTTTTTGAAGTTGATTGACGCCCAGCGTCACTGAACCTAATTCATGTGAGCTCATCGTGTCATAACTTACTCTTGGACTCACAGAGCAAAAATTATATTGTCAGAAGGCTACACCACACCTGACACCTGCTATGAATACTTTTTGTTTTTCAAAGCTGCATGAGCATTCCTCAGGGGAGCAAATAAACGGGGTAAATGATAAGCCCAAAGTAGCGCCTTAAGTAATAAATTGCTAAAAACTGAAAAACACAGATGTTGGGTTTAATGGCATTTTATTGACTAGCTAGCTAACAGCTAATGACAAAAAAGAAGCAATAATCAGGAGAATATGTTGTAGAGTGTTTTGTAGCAGAAGAATGTGCCACATATAAATGTATTTACTCCAAAATGAACCGAGCTCTCACTTATGCAGATGCTGTGTGCACACAAGGATAATTTGGTTGTGCAAAATTATTTGTTTCAGTTGATTAATATGTTGTTTTCTCATGTTGCTTGCTTGCTTCCTTGCTTGCATGTTGGCACTTTGCTGCTGCCAGGACGTAAAGGCAAAACTGTTCTTTCTGGTCAAATGACCATCTACCTATATAAGTATTTGGTAACAGAAAACAGCAAGCAATCTTCAAACTAAAGGTCAGTGCAATAACAGAATGAAAAAGTGATAGTGTCCTAAACATTAGATTTGTTATACCTTAAATAGGAACCTGTTCTACTGTTATGCAGGATGTTGGCCAAAGCAACCAATGAAATGTTTAATTTCATGATCTAAAACACATTTAAAGAATGAAATCTTGTTGATTGCTATGAGAAATGCCAAAGTTTTTTCATCACTGTCAAAATCCTATGTAATGTTGGTGCATTTTTTGTCTGAGATTCATCATTGTGCACTGATATGCAATAAAAATGTTTGTACAGTGGTACCTTGGTATAAGTCTTTAATCCGTTCCAGATCCTTGGATTTATACCAAACAGGACTTATACCAAACACATTTTTCCCATAAGAAATAAAAGGAAATTCTTAATCCGTTCCCATAAAATAAACTCTATTGGTATTGGCATATTATACAATAATGGGGCTGTAAAAAAAATTTAAACACTGCTTAATACTAAAACACATAAATACCAAAGCAATTAGATGAAGTAAATGAAAATTTACCCTCACTTTACTTTACTGAGAAGAGTCGAGTGCCTTCTAGGATGGTGCTGAGAAGGGAGGAGGAGGAGATGTTCTGTAATTCACAGAGAGTTATAGCGCGGGGGATGTTCACTGAATGGTGGCAACTGGCGTACTGACGCTCATGGGCAGTCATGGCTTTGTCTCGAGAGAGGTAAATAAGGGTAGTGCGTGGCGTTATGACTCATTTTGACCCATACAAGTTCTAGCACAAAGGTTGTATACCAAGCAAAAGTTGGACTTATTCCAAAGCGGACTTATACCGAGGTACCATTTTATTTTATACTATACATTGTACAGTTATTTTACATAGGAGCATCCTGTATTTAATGTTCTGTAACAGAAATTTGATAATGTTAACTGATTAGAAAAAGGAGATTATCAAATGCCATTTCTAAAAATAATATACTGCTTTTATAAAAATAAACATATTCTTCTTTTACAAAGCTCATTTAGTTCTTGTATTGTTTGGATCTCTCAATTTAAAAAGAAACCATACAGTTATGGATAATTCACATTTATTTTTTAAACTACTGCTTTATTTTTTTAATCTTTCTTTTTTTTGTCTTACTATTTTGGTAAGTAGTATAAAATAGTATAACATTTACATAAAATAATTGTTTTGAAAATGTAATGCAGGGTACACTAATATATGTAATATCCAGATATTTATGATATGACATGATATGTAATATCTAGAGTATTATGACTTTTCAAAAGGGAGAGCAGTCTAAAAGCAATCTGATGAGAACAGGGATGAGAAGGAAAACTCACTATTCTAAATCATTCAGTTTGGTGTGTAAAGTTCAGCTAAAGCTATTAAGCTCTTTGAACAACAGGTTTTTCGGTAAGGTAGATAAGAAAAGCATAAATAAGTGAAAGGTAGAATAGAGAATCTGATAGCTGAAATTCAGAATACAAACTGTACTTTTAAAAATGCTATATTTATTAAAAATTTTATATAGAGAAACAAAAAAACAATAAAACATACCCTTTTAAAGCAGACCTTATCCTTGGAAGGATATACTTACCTTTTATTTATTCGATTGGTTCATGAGTTATTTGATTATGTGAAACACCCAGCAAGTGTCTAAATTTGTGCATGTGCAGATTGAGATCAGGCACCAGTTTGTATTAAATGTTGCAGCATTCTAGGATATGTAATGCCTAATCTCAGGCATGCGTATCTTCAAGCAAGATGGCAGCACAGTACAAGGAATTTGGCAGCAGTGGTGGGCTACATGTGGGCAGCGCAGGAATCACTGAGTTGGGTAAGTATGTTCCCTACATATTTTACAGTGCAGAAGGTAAACGGTGAACTGTGTTAAAGTTTGTTGGGGGAGTCTGCTTTAAACTCGTCATATCAATGCAGACAGAAAAGTCTGTTAGTGATGAAACAAGATTTAATACACTTTAACTTGTATATGCAACAGTCAACTAACTATCATAGGCAAGAGTGAACAGAAATGTTTTTAGCACAATAAAGATAGATTAATAGGATTTCAAACCCAAACATGCACAAACCATCAACTGCACTGCCACTGTACAATGCCTAAAAGATTTTATTTGAAAGTCAGTAATGGAGTATCTATCTTCATCAAGGCACAGGAAGATGTAGTTGGGCCAGATAATTAAAGTAAATAAAGAATTAAACTAATCCAGGAACAAGTCCTTATGTAATTATTGAATTCAGGATTATAGTAAGGAAGGAACCTATTTGCTTGTTGTGTAAAATGGTTAATTAGGATATGTTTTACAGTGCTTTGGTTTCTGTTCTCTGTATCAATGTCAGCTAGAAACCATCTCCTGAGATTTACACATGATTTGATAGACATTTCTGTTTCAGGTAATCTAGAAACATTCAATGTTGTAGAACAACAGGGATAGTTTATGCTAGATATATAATCAAAAAATGAATTGAAAGCACACTAATGACATATTGATGTTAAATGTCTGAACTAATAGACACAAAAAACTTATTTTCGTCTGAACAAATGTACATATTAGTTGTAATTATCTACGTTCTATCTATGTGTACTTTATTATACTGTAGCTTTTAGGATTTTCATTTTGTTCATATTTATAAAACGTCCTTACATAGTAACAGAACGATAACTGTATTTGTACAATTTTATCATTGTCTTACATATATTTTACCATTGTAACTCACAATGTAATGTAGAATTCGTCCACATGACTCTAACATATAATTTGAAACTTAGGTATATGCCATTAAAATGGAACTGCAGGCATTTCTGTTTGCATTCTAAAGAATTTGTTCTCTGGGACAAGGAGGAAGAAGAATTGTCCCCCAGTTGGGATAAAGAAAGCAAAAAAACCCAAATCTTTTTCCATGCTTTACAAAGCAACATCTTTTTGTAATTGAATTCTAATAAAAGTTTAATATATTATTGTCTTTCTACTAACATAGTTGCTGATAAGCCATCAGGTTGATTACACTATGGAGCTAAAGTCTTGTGGACATCAGACAATCACACCTCCACGAGTTTGTTGTAAAAGCTATAATCTTGGCAAAACCCTTCCCAGAAGAATGGCAGCTGTTAAAATAGCATTTTTATTGAGTTGCCCACTCTCCCCTCATTTTCTTCTATAACAACCACCCTCTTCTAGGATGACTAGAACAGATTTGAAAAGGTTACGGAGTGTATCTCAGGAAATATTTACCAAAGTGTATTCATGTGTCAGGTATAGATGTCAGATTAGGAGACCTAACAGATTATAGGCTTTGTTCAAATGCATCCCAAAAGTGTTGAGGTCAGGGCTCTGGCCAATTAAGTACCTTCAAAATAAACAAATCACATGTAGAACAAGGGTCCACCAAAAAAAGAATCCACCTAACTAAATGGGAATGCAGTGTACTTAGCCTGAGGAGTATATAGACAAAATTTTTAGAGAGAGGGAAAAGACAGGCTTTTATAGGCAAAATATGCGCTTGTATAAAAACTCTACTTTATTAGGTATTTGTTTCTTTAAAAAAAGACAGAGTACTACTGCACTAGACCTTTCCTAACACAGTTCTACTATGCTATAGTTTAATCATAGGTTACATTTCATTGTCACAAAGTGTTAATTGAGTTCAGCAGTGTCTCAGTTCCCGACGCGTTTCGCCCTACAAGGCTTCCTCAGGGGATTGGGAAACTTGGTGTCTGCTGATGATTAACCACAGAAAACACAGTAAGTAACAGCAAATTACGGTAACCAAAGTTCCTAATGGTGAAAAGACTGACTAGATAGTTTGGACTTTTTGTGAGCTGGCCATTAGTCAATTGTGGACTTACCTATCTTTAGGATGATTGTGAATGTTTCAGAGATATACGAGAATAACACTCATAGTGAGAAAATTCATGATACGTGGGCGTATTATCCACCTAAATGTTAATGAATCTGCTTTGTTTTCCATTAGAAGAGTGCTACATGTTGTTGAATCTCTAATGTATTCTTTGTATTATACGCTAAGGCTGTTATATGTTCTTCTGTCAATTTCATTTGAAATATAGTATGATGTATCTAAGCTACACGGTGCATGTGCATTATCGCCGTCTCTATAGCAGTCCACCATGGGTCCTTAGGTGTAGATGGTGGTGCCCATCACTGCAGAGATGACAGCAATGACACCACTCACCAATGAGTTTAGTTCCACGTGACTTCAACGTGACCCTTCAATAAAATTTTCTGAACCCAAAAAATACCAGGGGTACCTGCATACTTTTGGCCATTTAGTGGCTGAAAAACTAAAGGGGTTCAGAGAGTAATACAGTATTAATATCAAAATATTTATTTCAATTATCCAATCATGAGAAATTCCTATTTACACATTTCTTCTGCACATGATTGGGTAACAAACAAATATTTGAATATTTATTCAACGCACATTCTTAAATGTAGTATGGGTTTTACAGTATATATTTTTTGTTATTCATTATGGTCAGGAATAAAATATAACAAAACACAACTGAGTTTGGTAAATTTGATATATTGCATACAAATAGTTAGTGATCTTGCATACATCCAGCAAGTGGATCTCTGGTTTCCACTTTACATGTTTACCTTCCCTGTTTTTCTCATCACCCTTACTGAAAAAATCCTGTTGCCTACATAAATCAGAAGCTTAAGGTTAATTTTACACAAATATAGTATATGTTTAATATTTGTACCATTAGAAAATTAAACTGAATTATCACCCTTTTTCAGAGCTACAGGCAACCCCCCTCCCCACCAGAAAGACAGGCCTGAAGCAAGCGTTTGAACATGTGGGAGGGAGAATAAGCTGGATGTGGGTCTCTGCCTTGCGCAGTCATCCTTATCATCTAAAGGTTCTGGTGTGTAGGATGTCAAAGTCTTTCCACAGCTAACTGGGCTAAAAGTAAAGTTTGATCATTCACTTTGCTTAAAAAACAAACTATTGGGTTGCTGTAGTTGCGTGGTTATTCCTTCTTTATTTTTTCCTTAATATTTATTGATTTAATTAGCCTGATAATTTACAGGTGAACACAATTAGAAATAAGAAATGCATTTCTTGTGTATAAAATTGGGGGCCACTTTGGATTAAAAAAAACAATAAATAAAACATATAAGAAATTATAAATTGCTCAGTAAAATGATGTGATTTGTTTTTTTTTTATATATATGCTTAATTTGCAGCACAGTGGGTTTGATTTACTAAATAAATAAAGGCTGTGCAAGGGGTATTTTTCCTTCAGGTAATTTGCTTACTGAATTAGGTGAAGCTCTGATGACTTCAGGTTCGCTGGATCACCCAGCTTCACTGATGAAAGTGTATCCTCTTATCCTCTTAATATTTATTGTATTGAAACTCCTTAAGAAACAGAAGACAAATAAGGAAACTAAGAAGCAAATCAAAGCAATGACATAGCACCTTTTATGTCCAATGCCCAACGATCCAAGGCAGAAACTATAAATTTATCATTTATAAAACTCCTAGCAATTACTAGTTTACCTTAAAGTGTACCTATACCAAATCTTTGATGTGTTAGTATATCACATTAAGTAGGAAAGAATTAAGTATTCATTGTAGAGAGAATAGTCCATTCAGAAGAGGAAGCACAGATATAAGGTCAACAACCTAAATCAAAAAATAAAACAAAAGAAAAAGGAGAGAATAAAGAAGTATACATTTTAAGGTTTAATATTTAAACCTGGTCATGGGGTACTTTTGATATTTCTTTTCTTTTTGCTTTATCATCCATAAACCATACATGAAGGCTTACAAATTAAATAACTTGTACCTAGTTTGACTCTTACTCTACTATATTTTATCACAATAAGATTTTATTACCTTATGACTCAAAGATCAAAGGATTAACCACATTGAGGTAACCTTTATATAGATTTTTTCCCATTGCTTTAATGAGTAGTTACTTTTCTTTGTGACAGTATTGCTTCAGATTTTTAGAGGGCGGATTGAGCACTTCAGTTTGGAATTTTTTTGCATGGCAATTTTTTTTTAAAAATAGTCATACTTTGGTTGACCAATTGCCATCCAATTGCCATGATAATATAATGTTCATAATACATGTACATACGGTATAGCTAATACACTACATGAATGTTGTGTGTTGACACTTGGAGGCAGTACACATACTGTATGAGGTTGTAAAAATTTGAACATGCATGTATGGTTATTGTCCCCTCTGCAGCTTATTACGGGATGTAGAGTAACAAAGGATGTTGATTCCATTGATATCTGATAAGGATCTATCTGGCATTGGATGAATCACAATTTATTGTCTATAACATTTTTGTAGCCTTTATGCTTTTGCGTTCAAAATGTAATATCCTTTGAACATTGTATTTGAAAATGATTGTGCACGTTTATAGTTCATCTTCCGTATAACAGCACACATGAAAAATGGAACTCCAGACAAACAGCCACATTTTCAGGTGAAGTGCTGAAAATATGGTAACTGTTAAATTCATAAAACAATTTTTGGTTTTGGTCAGGTATCCATGTAATTCACACACTTCTGTCACACTGCTCAGTTGGGAAGTTGATCAAAAGTATAACTATGTCCAAGTGTGAGAAAAACAATAAATAAAATAAGAACATCTGCACTTTATGTGCTGTATATAATTTCCTGAAAACATCACTACATCCTGCCTCAGTGCTCCATCAGCCTTGATCTAAGCAGTGGGCTGACAACTAGGAGGAGTATCAAAAATGCTTTATTGGTAAATGGGTATTGCTAGGTAGGTCATATTTGCAAGTGAGTAACCCCTGGTAATCCTCCATTTCAAAAACTGAAATTTGCACACATGTGCTTTATTATTTAGAATCATTTGGATAAATCTCCAGTGCCTTGCATACCCACAGTTTCATTCTTAACCTTTCCCATCAGTCCTTATATCACCAAACAATAGTCTGTGCATGTGTTTGTGAAATGGCCTACTTTTCTTGAAATGGCTGTCTCCTTTTTATGTACAAAGCCTCATTTCTTATGGCACATGGAGCCTATTCCAATTGGCACGGTGTAAATTGCCTATTAATTTATATCTTACTGTTTTACAGTTTGACTATTAATTATATATTAGTATTAAACATCAATACAAATTATAGAAAAAATGGACTGAAATCCAAAAAAGGGATGGACCATGGACAAAAGGATACAGGGCTTTAAATGATGCTGGATGTTCTCCAGCCAGAAAATAAACAAGGCTTCAAGTTGCTGCAGCTTCTAAATCACACAGTGAGCAAAGAGAGCAGTGAAATCAGAGTAAGCAATTTTAATGCAGGATAGAAACCTGTACAAATGTGTTAGACTTAAGGAAAGGCTGGTATTTATCCTTAAAAATATATCAATAACCCCTTATAAAATGTAATATAAATAGCTGGTTTGATAATAATTTTGAGCTATAATATGGTATAGTTATTTGATGTTTATGTGGCTATTAATGTAGTTCAAGCCAAGATAAACTAAGACAGCAAATTGTGCTTCCATTCTGCTATAGCGGCTATAAAATTAAATATTGTTGGAATTGATCTATAAATCACAGTCCATGTACAATAGTACTGAGAAAAAAAATGACAATGAAATAAATGTGATGAACTGCAGTGCACACATAGATAGCATAAAAGAGGCCCCTGATTTATTGCACTAAGCCTAAAACATGAATACAATTCTAGAAAGCAGTATAAGTAAAAATAAAGAGTTCACTCCTGTCCTGTTTTTTTTTTCACAGTAAACATTATTTAATAATAGTATCTCCTGGGCCTATAATCTTTGTTGTCATACTGAGGGGAGAATCTGTTTATGTATTTTCTTTATACCTAGCCAGTTGTCTAGGTCAGGGGTCTGCAACCTGCGGCTCCGGAGCCGCATGCGGCTCTTCAGCCTCCTTGTTGTGGCTCCCTTCGGCTGCCGCGGGGAGATCTCTGATGGGGGATCCCCTTTCTCCCAAGACACTGCGGAGGAGGGGGATTCCCTATCCGGTGTTCTAATGAATAAAATCTACCAGTGAAATAAATCTACCACGGGGCGTGTACAAATGGGTGTGTACAATGACATCCCCCTCCTTTGAACCCCAATTCCTCTGGAATGGGGAGATGTACAAAACCAAAAATGTAGGTGCAAGTGGGGGACACCTGTGACTAACACCCCCTAAAATGTAATTGTTATGGTATCATCAGAACATAAAGAACTCTCCCCATCAAAAAAATCTACCCTGTTACGTTAGAAGCCTCCAGCTTCTAATGTAACAGGATGATATGTTAGAAGCTGGAGGCTTCTAGGGGCATAGTTCAGTGTTTAATTTATTTCAAAGTAGGCCTACACATGCACACTTGTTGTAACAGGTAAAATTAAAAAAATATTAAAACTTTTAAAAGTTTATAAACTGTGTTATGTTTTGCGGCTCCAGACTATTTTTCTTTAGTGGAAGAGGAGGCAAAATGGCTCTTTTGATAGTAAAGGTTGCTGACCCCTGGTCTAGGTGGTTATTTATATGTGTCATCTTTTATGCTCATTAAGGGCACCAAGGTCTGCAAAACATGTCTTGGTGATTAGGTAAGGTAAAGTGCTCCTGTTTATGATGAGTGAACCTATTCAAGTGAATCAGAACTTCCAGGCTGGAAACTAGTGTTTCCCCTTATTAGAAAACAAGATTCACCAAAGTGAACTGGAGCCGTTCACTACCTGCTCCTCAGTGTGTGCTGTAACTTTCCATAGGGGATGCTTGTGGTGCTCCCTTTGGGCAAACATCTCATTGAGATCCCACCGTTAGGCTATGTATAGACTGGCCATGTAGTTGGTGCGATTACCGCTTCCTCATTTCAGTGAACTGCTGCCACGGGGAAGATACTACAAGAAGCTCCATAGAAAGAGAATGGGGTGGCAGTGACAGTACAATTAGCACTCACTGCTGCCAGTTATCAAACTGGTTCTTTAAGAACTTATGCTGCTGTGTGAGCCACGGGGATCACTCAATCCGAAGGTAAGTCTGCTCAAGTAGTCATGAGGGTGCTATCTTAAATTAAGATTGGGTAATTGTATTTCTATTTGTTCCTGGCACTTAAAAGTCACCCATGGGCATAAAAGAAGAAAAGTCACTATGTTTTGGAGGACACTCTGCACTCTGTTACCGGTTCACTAATATTTTCCAGGTACAGTAAATAAAGGTGGAATAACAGACAGAGCACGTTTTTCCCTTTTTTTTGTTTTGCTGCTTGTGTATGCTTATTCATTGTCACATACAAATATGTTCAAAGATCCACTCTGTATGCTCAAATTCAGATTTTGGGGAAAAAGCTAACTATAATTCCACATATGCTATTAGCATTCATGTATATGTATATATACCCACTTAAGGGTCTATAGCCAAAACAGAGGATAAATTTGTGAAAGAGTCTTAAAGCTCATGAAAGCCATTGTACATTCATTAAAGTACATGTACCTATTGCAAATGTCTTAATGACATGAATTAATATTATATATTTTATTTTTATATCAGCTTGATACATGGTTTCAAATGAGGAAAATAGGCCTCTGTCAACACTGATTGTTTAGGGGTTCAAATGTAAAATAACAACAAAAGCATTTTTGTATACAAATCAATCTATATCTACAATTTCTAACCTGAAGTGGATTTATATTAGACAGCATCTCAATGTTTGCAGTGGCCAGACCACAATATCCCTCTTTTTTATTCTTTCTTTTTATATTAGTAGACATTTTATATTTAGCTTATAACATTTTTTATGTGGTTTGATTTTTTACTCAGTTGCAGTTTCCTGTTGAGAATTTTGCTTTTCATTTTGGCATTGCGCAATTTAGCCTCTTCCTGGTCAGACCCTACTGATTTCACACTTTCTGCACAGAATATTCCAGTCCTAGTGAGATTCAGCCTCCAACAAACACTACAGCTTTCCCTCCAGAAACGTCTCAGTCTACAGCAGTGGTGGTCAACTTAATTGCTATAGGTGGTCTTAAATGTAGCCTTTGATATCACCAAAAAGCCTCTCATAATATATGGTGAAGATGTTGCAACAGCAAGCTTTTAGGCTGTAGACATTCAGAAGAAAATCATGTCCATAAGAGTTGTTTAAATCTGGAGGACATGCTTAGGGAAGTAGGTACAGTTAGAGACACATTTCATGTGACTGTGAAAACTGGATAGACTATCATGAGAGAACCTGGGAGATCTAGCAAACCTGGAATGAATCTGGTCTAGAATTGAAAACATTTGCCAAATAATAGCAATTTTTTTTAAAGAAATCCATTCCAGGTTTTCTGGATTCCTCCAGGTTCTCCCTTGATAGTCTATCTTCTCCAAGTAAAACATAAAAGCAGAAAAAGGGCAAAGAAAAAGATGTAAGTGTAAGTAAAAGAACAAGTGTGAAAGTAATCAACTAAATATTTTAACTACTAGAAGTTATTTTGAAGAATACTTTCCTAGCGCTAAAAAAAAAAAACAATACAAACCACCACCCAAAAGAGTCCCGAGGGCCACAGAGTAAGTGGCGAAGGGCAGCATGTGACCCACTAGTGGTTGGGCACTAGTGGTCTACAGTCACACACCCCTACAGCACAATCCACATAATAAACACTGTCCTTTTTTCCCATGCTGAGGCCAAACAGAGTTTTCAGGCTCAGCACTCAGAGTGAAAGTTAGCTCAGCACAGACTCTCCAGAAGCAAGTCTCTCATTGCCTTTTAGTAACAATTTAGTAATGATGTGCAGTTCAAGATTTAGTGTTTGTGTGTGTTAGGACACATTGGTGTTTCCCTGTATCCTGCCCCTTACATGTACTTTTTACTCCTTCATATCTTTACCAGCAGTAAAAATGCCCTTCCTGTCTTTAGAGATCTCTAATGCAGATAATACCAACACGTGTAAAGAGACAAAAAATGTTAATTTATATTAAGAAATTGGACAAAGTTTTTGTTCCCATTTTGGAAAAAAGGAGGCAGTTATGAACAAGAAAAATCATATTCCTTTTGTGTCCACTACATCAGAAACAACACTTGTAAATGATCTGTCTGTATTCCTTGAAGCCTTGCAGGGCCCCTAAATGTGTCTCGTCACCTGTCACAATGAAGTGTTTGTCTCACAGTACGTGTCTTGTACTGCCTGTCACATCCTGTGCTGGTGTTCTGTTCAGACGCAAATCCAGTTTAATTATTTTGTCAAATATAAATAAGTATAGAATGTTCCATATTGCATTTCTGCATACAAATTTATTCCAGGACTTTTGTCTCTCATTTTCAGAAATCTACTGCCTGTTAATGATCTGTATCTCACATTTTCATTCTATCAATACATGACATGTATATGTATATATATTTATATATATAAAGGTAGTTCTTAAGTTGAATTTGTATGTAAGTCGGAACAGGTACATTATTTTATTAAATTCAATTAGGACAGGTCTTTGTCTCAACACATTATTAGGCAGCATGGTGTCAGTTAAATCCACACTGCGAGTTATTCACAAACAAAACAAAAAAAAAATTATGGAGCCCAGACATTAATTACCTTTTGGAACAAGCTGTGCTTTGATATGCAAAAAGAAACAACTTTGTCATTAAAGAGTTACAAGAGGTTGCAGAAGTCATGCAAACTGCCCCATCCCCACTATCAAGCCTTGTCCTGCACACAAAGGAGCAGGGAAGCCATGTTCGTATCTAGGAGTCATCCCTATGTCGGATGTCCTTAACTCGGGGACTACCTGTATAATCTATGAAATAGTTGGTGGATGAATCAGTCAGTAGGGGGTAGAGAGGCAGGACTGTTGAAAACTCCTGACAATGGCCTATTTGGCAGCAAAAATATTATATCAAGTGTTGGTTGGTCACATTTAACTGCCTTTAAAAAAGTATATCTCTTACTTAAAGTGCAGCAAGACTGGAACATTCTTTCAGGGACAAATAGGTACTGTGCACATTTTAGACAACCTACATACAAGAGGTGTAAAAGAGGCCATCTATATCAGACTAGAACACCCATTCAAAACAGGGGTTGGGGCTTTAAACACTTACTGATACCCACATACCATACCGTTTTTATCATCTCTACCCTGCCATTTCAACCAAAAAATGACAATTTCAGTCATCAGATTAGAAGAGAAAAGGCAAATATTAACAAAATGAAGATATTATTAGCCTGTCATTGACTGGTGTATGCATATGATTTCTACAACTCAGAATTAGGCTTGAATAGCTTAAATCCAAGTTGGAATGGACTCTGACCACCACTAAGTGTCATAGGGAAGGAAACAGGAGAGTAATAGTCACAGGTAAAAGGAGGTGAAATCATCCAATGGGGACAGCTTTCTAAGATACTGTATTTACACTAACTATCCTAAACCAATCTGATTATTTACTGAACAATACAGATACATTATTTACTATTTCACTGCCTCCTTCTTAGTTTCCTTGTATGTAAAAGAAGAAAAAAAAAGGAAAATGATTAGGAGAGCCTCCACACACATACTTGCTGAAGATTTACATAGGTACATAAACCCCACCTTCATGTTGCACATCCCTGCACATGATTATAGAATAATATTAGGGATGTCATTTCTGTTTGACTCAGAACTACTTAGCTGTAACAGTTTTTGATGTGTTGTCTATTTACAGTTTTGGATATTTTCATTCTGCATGTTTTTAACCACCTGGGCGTTACACTGATGTCTAGATTTCTGTTCCAAAAGCGTTACAGTTTTTCATGAAATTTTTTTTTTTTATTGTAGACCTGTAACTTACAGAAATATGTCCGAACAGGGTTCTAGTAGATATCATGAATATAAAAAATGTTTGAAACACAATCATGTAAAAAAAAAAAAAATACTTTAAATAAAATTAAAGACACAAAAAATCAGCTTAAACAAGAATACATAAATAAATGAAAAATACTGAAAATGCGATAATTCTGTATACTGTATAGTAATATATTTTTCTAAAACACCTCCCTAGTGTCCGTCACATACCTATAGACAAAACCACATAAATATATTTTCTATTATTTTGTATTGGATTGGATACAGGACTTTGTATTCAATCCAATACAAAATGAGAACAAAATTCAAACTCTCATTTTGTATTGGATTGAATACAAACTCCTGTATCCAATCCAATACCAAATACATACTTTGTATTTATTTTGAATTATTTTGTATTGGATTGGATACAGGAGTTTGTATTCAATCTAATACAAAATGTGTTTGAATGACTTTCAATTTGAATTTCCCGCACACGCGCCGACGTCATCGTACGCGCCGACGTACACGCTACGGAGGGAGAAGAAGCCGGCCGGCTTCTTCTTCTCCCCTGGCCGGCTTCTTCTTCCCGGAGAGGGCACCTGACGCTGGAGGACGACGCTGGAGATCGACGCTGGAGGACGACGCTGGAACACGATGCTAGATGATCGCAGCGGGACCGGGTAAGTGATCGATAAACCCGAACTTTTCTCACTGTATTTTCATACAGTGAGAAAAGTTCGGGGTTATCGATAATTGTAATTATTTTAAACCCGAACCAAGGTCGGGGTTATCGCTCAGGTGGTTAAAGTGCACTTTACTTTTAGCCTAGAATTATTTGTTATTGTTACAAATATTTACTGTTGCAACTATACTGTAATGATTTATTGTTAAGTCAACACAGTTTCATCATATTGATGTACTATTTGTAATGACTCTCACATACATTAATATTGTCCTTAAATTTGTTAAATAATGACTATTGCACTGGGAAATACTTAATATTTAGAAATGTAAAATATATGCACTTTTTTTTAATAGCCAACACTTATGAGTAGATCTTAATCTACACTAATTTTGGGTTCCATATACTTAGGAAAAAAAGGAGAAAATATTTTAGTTAAATAAATTTGAAAGAGTTCTAATTACACAGTATATTTTGCCCAATTTACCCAGCTAAAAATGTCATTTTTTTGCTGATTTAATAATTATCATGCAAATACTGTTCAGATTTGAGAAATGTTGTACCACTTTTTATTAGTTGTCATTAAACTGTATGAGGCACAGAAAAAGACAGAAAAGATGCTGAAAGACATCATTACTGACACCTATCACAGAACAATCTGCTTCCCTGTGAGGACATGGTTGAAGGCAAGGACATAGCAGAGAGAAAACTGACCACAGGGCTTTCTGAGACAAATTTAAGAAAAATTGTAATCTTATTATTTTTACTTTGAGATGTTAGTGAGAAATGGATAAGCTTAAATCTCCTTAGTGTGTGTTAATGCTTTTTTCATCTCCGCAGCTAAACTAAAACATTAATATAGACAGTTGCTAGAGACAGAATAAACACATCTATATATAATAGAATTAAAGTATGATACTTAAAACAAGCAAAAATACAAAAGTCATGTTTAAAATGACCTTATAGGTCATTTTAGGACACAACCCGCCCTCCGCCCTGAGCCTCCAATGCATACGAGAGACATGGTCTGCGGCTCTGGCCGGTGAGCCCCCCAAGCAGGGTCCTTTTCTTGACCACGCTGGGAGGTGCCCCAGCCAGAGCCATGGACCACCAAAATTTTCAAGCGAGCCACAGTTTGGGGACCACTGTTTTAAAACATTAGAACAACAATGCAATTTATTGCAGTGACAGAATTGTAGATGTGGTGGGATTTTGTACAAGTATAGAAAATATATATTGATTGTGCTAGAAATGGTGTGTTATTGTTAGTTCCTATAAGATGAAGAACTGACGCACAAGCAATGTTATCTTCCTTCTGTAAACATCTAATTCCTACCAGCCTACCAGTGACAACCATGGTTCCTTCCTTTAATATAGTGGGTTAATGAGGACAGCCACCCAGGAACAGGAAAAGTTTTTCATAGGATTACCTAGCAAAAAGACACACCGCTAGTGCCTTTTGAAACCTTGCTTTGACCCCTTTCACCAAAAGAGAGAACAGCCAGGTGGAGAGAGACTGAGGACAATTCCCCTGTAGCTGGAGGAAGAAGAGACAAGGTGATGACAAGAGCCCCAAGATGGCAGCTGGTGCTGTGTGTATTGTGGAATGGGACTATAAAGCTGCAAGATCCACCACAGCTTTTGCCATTTGGCTTTTTATCCAGATTGAATGGCTTTGGCCTTCTCCATGTGCCCATCTACTTAGCTGACACGAGCTGAATGGAGAGAGAGAGAGATTCAAAGTGCTGTGGCCTGATCAGCATCCACATTCATCTGGCCATCGGAATGGTGAGTGGCCTATTGGCGTATTGGTTCATGTGAACTAATTTTTTTTAAATTTTTAATAAAGTAATAGTAATTTTTAATAAAAAGAGGCATCACAGCGGCCATTACAGCGACCATCCGATCGCCACTGGAGCGCGGGGCAAAGGTAAGGGGGGCTTCTAAAGTTACCCCGAGTGTGACTCGGGATTACCGCTAGGGGGGTTAATTCTGCAACAGAGGGCAGAGTGGGTGATTTCCAATGTACTGAGATGAGGCATCTGGACGCCGTAGGAATTTGCATCAAAAGAGCCTTCCTCGGTTTAGAAAGTTTGGTATATGGACTCATTTAACCCTTCAAACTGAAGTTCTCTATTAGAGGACTGTCTTATTCTTCTTTCATAGTTTTTTGTTTTTTTTAAAGAGTGCTTTACTATACCCTTGTAAATTATAAATAATCTCCCTGGGAGGTAGAGTACCCCAACAAGGGCCCCCAACAATGCAGTTTTGGGACTGGTAGATTCTCTGGCAAGAGAGTAGCCATACTGTACTCCTACCAAATATAAGTTTACTTTTTTTGTGTGTTTTCTGCATTTTCTCAATTCCCGTATGCCTGGTGTGCTTGAGTCACTTACCTGCATTACTAGATTCATGGAAATGAGCTTCCTTGTTAATTATTTAAGTGTGCTGTACTGTTCATTGCTGCATTTCTATTGTTTATTCATCCCTTTGTGAGCCATTTCCATCCACGTCCATTCATCCAATGGAGATATCACAATTGCTAATCCAAAAGAGAGAGAGGACAATTACTAGAGTTGTAGGCTATTGTCCTTTCCTGTCATTACTACAGCTAGCAGAAAATTCTTACAAGGTCATTGGAGAAAACCATTGGAACATATATGTGGTGTTGAAGTGACAGATCTAAATGACCCCACTACTAAGCCAAAGTATCATCAATTTTTGTAGACTCCAGAAAAAGCAAACTTGTGGCATCCTAACCTCATTTACAAAACATTTTCACAAGGTTAGGACAACATTTTATTGGTGGTAATTTAGCGGAACCTGATTTTACTTATCAACATCATCAGCTATCTTTAGTTCCAGCTTCATAGCTATCTCCTTGGTCACTGCACAGCAGAGGGGAAATTAATCATACATTTCTCTGAGACAGTTGTGTGTAATATTAATGGAAAATATGACAAAAGCAATCTGATTAGTTTAAAGATCTTATTATAGCAAAGGAGTCATAATTATTATTAAGAGAAATATTCAGTCCTAGCTGCATAGGAAATTTTTGACACTAAATGCACAAGTGATGTTAGGTTTAATTAAATTTAAAAGATAACAAGATGATTTCCCTAATGATACAAAAATAGCTTCATTTTATACTGTCACATATATTTGTTATTGATACTAAATCTAAGTAGGTAAACATTTTTAATATCTCACTCAATCTGTGTAAATAGTGCTTTAGATCAAAACAGTAAATGCAAGTCAATAAGGCAATGAGTAGAAATAGGCTAAAATAAGAATTCTTTTTTTAATCGATTGCAAATCCTGTACATAATATTTTTACTAAAGTTGATGGAGTAGTGAAAATATATTTTTTCGGAAAACAAGAATTTTTTTTAACAAATCAAAGTGAATAATATAGTCCATCAGGCTTCTACATAAAAACTACATACTTCTAAAAAAAATTATTTTTACTTTTGCATGTTTGTACATGTTCCCCCGATTGCTCAAGAATCTTAGTTACAATACTATGTTTAGTGGCCTAGCAATTAACTTGCAACTAAAGTTAGCAGATAGTTTTACAAATATTGTTTTCATAACCATAATAAACTTTAATTTACGGAAACAACATTTTTTTGCTTTTTTTAAGACTTGTCATTGAAGAAAGTCATGGGGCCTGATATGGTACAGGGGGTACACACTCACCGCCGCTGCTTCATGCCAAGTTCAAACCTGCTTCATGCCTGGCTAAGAGTCAAGACCGCATGTGTTTTTTTTATAATATATATTATTAATATATTTTAGGACATACAGATTTAGGATTCCAGAAATATTAAAAAGATTTGTGCATTTCATTTGTGATTGTACCAAATAAAAAGCACTATTGTAGATCAAAGTGTTATGGAAGTACAATTTGCAGCAAATTGTTTGACAATGGCTTAAAATTTAACTTTTCTCAACTGTTAAATGTAAGAAACTCTTTCTGATGCCAGTGTTTTTAGAAACCTCTGACAAATATAAACTACCTTTAGGTAATTATGAAAGAAAAAAAAACTCTGGAAGTCTGTCCTTTTCTCCAGCATAAGAAAGCTAAAGTAAGGCGGAGAAACACATCTAACCTTTTAAAAAGATGGAGAGAGTCGCTGCAGATGCTTGTACACAAAAGACTGGATTTTCATAATTACATTGCCCCTGATTCATCATTGAAATCCGCGATCGCTGGAAGCGCGATAATACGCGCGACCCGCGATCGCGGATTACCGCGGTCCGGGACTCGAGTGCGCGCGTCCACTCACATCCTGAATCTGCCGGCCGGATTCCGGGGAACAGTGACTTTTAATGCATGATCGCCAGTAAAAAGCTGTCGGATAAGCGCGGCTCCGTGCGCGAGCTTTTCCGGTTGTTGAATAGCGCGATTCCGGATCGCTAATACGAATGCGCGACCGATAATCCGATTTTGTTTGATGAATCAGGGGCATTGTCTCAAATGTTATTACAAATGTAATCCTGGTGCACTGTATACTTATGTCTTAGTGTATCCCACTTTACTTATAAGAACACCGATGAGCAGAATACTAATGGTTCCAGTTCTCAGATAAAACTGGTCCAGGGCAGTGACTTTATTCACAATAACATTAAATGGATTCACAATTACAGTTCTGGAAATATGCTACTATTCCTCAATATGCTCAATTCATAGTTATTGTTATAACATTCTTTACCTAAAGTTCTTCAATAACATAAACAACAAGAAAAGACATTGGCAGAAATAGTAACAAATGTCTAATAAATTAATCAAGAAAAAGCAATAGAGCATAGCCAGAATAATACCAGTGCCAAAAGTAGAAACAGAAATAAAAAAATGGGGGAAGAGAAGTGGGAAAAGGAAAAGTCTGGGAAAGGGAAAAAGGGGGTTACATGTTTGCCAAAATGTATAGATATTTTAAAACTAGACACTAGATAGTATACATCCGAAATATAATGTGAACTGTGTTATCTGCCAAAACATTTTTTCTGATTGGCCACGGTTTTGATATACCTTTGCCAGACAGCACAACAAGCAATACGAGACCACTTTCTCTATTTAGGGAAAATAGTGGAGTAACCAGGCCATTTGCTGGTTGATCAAAGCAAAAGTTGCAATGTACTACCAAGTCATCAACTTTGTTCATTTTTCTAAATCCTCCTGCCTGCATGTTGCCTGTCAACACATACATAAGCAGCAAAGACTGCAAGTGCTGCCACATTCATTCCTAGTATAGCCTTGAAGGGAGTGACAGGAAGCCTATATCAAGGTACTTATGCTATTGTACATTAGGGAATAATCAACTTAGATAAACTGAACTAAATTTTATGGCTGTCTAGAGTTCAGCTACAATTCAATGTATTTTATTTTATTTTTTCTACGCATTTAAAAACAAGTGTCATTTAGGCATGTTCAAAAAAAAATCACATTTTACTTAAAGTCTTTTTTTCTGATGAATCATTCTGTTCACACACAAATAATTTTGTCACCGTTACTTCAAACTTTTTCCTGCTCTACCTACTTCCAAGAAATTTATTTTTCCCTAGCCTGAAGCGACAGGCATTTAATATTAACAGATGAAATTATATTTACATAAAATACTTTAAAAAAATCACCCCCCAAAAAATAAATATGCATTTATTGATTAACAGAAAAGTAACAGTAAAAACAATAAAAGTAAAAAATGAGAGGTTATGAAAAAAACATATGTGCAAAACTTTTGTGAATAGAATCCCGAAATGTACCATAACTGATGGAAACCGTTCTCAATTGGGTGCCACACAATGCAACACAACATTGCGAGAATTCACAGGGGACTAGGAAGGTTCTTTGGATGTGTGCAGTCATCTTAATTTTGACAGTGTTCTTTCACAGTTTACTTTTAGAATGTAAGAAACTTTTTTATATTTAGATTGATAATATGATCTGAAGTGCTAGTTCTACCCCCACAGCAATGAGAAAATCTGTACAGTGATAATAATACAAATATTGTAAATACCAGATGCTACAGTAAAAGAATGAGCAACTACTTTAAAATAACAGTCTTTAACATTTAGCAAAGTCATACCCAATTTATATAAATATTATATACAATATTAAATACATATAAATATTACAATCCACTAAGGCAAAAATTAAATGAAACGAATGATGTAAACTCATCTATGAACACTCTTTAAATTAATTTTCACCTGCTATCACCACTGATGTGCTCTCAAAGTGGACTGAGCCTCAACTGTGTCATTACTGTTGTATAGTTCTGATCGGAGTCCACTCTGACTTAAATTAGGAATTATGAAATCTGTGTTCCAATTTGACACTACAATACCTGTCATCAAAGCTGTTTATTTTAGACAGTAATTATATACATTTTACATTCTGATTATGTAGTAAGTCATACATAATTGCAGAATATCATAATGATATCTAAAGTGCAGGCAGTGGGATGATTAAAGCTGTCATCATCTGGTGGCCAGATTGGCTGAGCCCTACTATATTTGTCATTGATATGTATGATATGGCTCATTAAAAAAATTACTAATTCTGATTTGAAATTTCCAAATCAAGTCTGATTTCTTGACCGATCCAGCTAGATAAGATCTGAGTCAAAATGTTTGTGTTACAAGCACTTTCATTTGTTACTTTTGTTCTATAGAAAGGTAATTTGAGCTTTAGTAGGAATGCTTCCCAATGGGTTGGTTCTTCAGGCTCACCTTCTGTGTAGTGACTCTTTTATACATCTTTTTATTGTGTTTAATATCGTATATAGTATATATGTAGATTGGGTATACCATTTGTTTGCTAAACCTTACAGATTGGATTTAATACTTATATTATCATTTTGTGCTATTTACAAATCTTTTATTGTTGTGCTATTTACAAATCTTTTATTGAATAAATTATTCATACAAGCACAAAAACATAAACATTATTAACTTTAAGATATTTATTTATACATAGATGTATTTATAGCAGTAGACAATGAACAAGGCTGGTTTTCGTTTCCCAAAATATTTTTCCTAGTTATTAGACTGCTGAAGCCACCTGCCCTATGCAATATATAGCAAGCAGTTTGACATTTAAGTCTCCTCTACATCACATATACATAAATAGGTGGCCACCAGATCTGTGAGTACTGCCAATTTACACTTTGGATATCCTTATGATGTTCTGCAATTTTTTATGACTTACTACATTATCATAATGAAAAATTTATATAATTACCATTTAAAATAAACAGTTGTGTGCCACTACATTTAGAAAGTTTGGGATATTTCTGGCTTTTAATGATGAATGCCTTTTAAAAAAAAAGCCTTAAAAATCAAAAAATCCAGGCAGCACTGAAAATTATTTTGTTGACCTTTCGATACAGAATAGGGTAGGCTTCCAACTCCTAACCCACACAGACTTAAAATTATACACACATTATATCTCCGGGAAGTGGGGAAATGTATTAGACTGTATCTTTACACACATACTAGGATAACAGATATGGGGACCTAGCTGGATTCCATTGGCAGACAGGGCAGTACTCTAAAACCTTTTTCTTACGTACATAAATATATCAGTCAGCAACCTGATGTGTAGGTGGTTGTGTGGCCCCACTGGCAGTCTCATCTTTTCTTCATTTGTAAGAACCAATTTACAAGACCAATGTGTCAGGTAAGTGTTTCTGTCTGGAATACAGGGAATGCTTACTTCCAACAGCCCAATGCCATAAAAATGTATAGTGCCTTGGTAGAAAAGTTTCAGATACAACCAACTTCTCCCATGAAAAAAAGGAAAAAGTACTACAAGTACTACATACCAAACTGCTGTTTTTATAGAGAAGATTGGATAATAGAGAATGGATGACAGAACAGATTTAAATAAACACAATAAATCAGAAGTTAGATCTCTGCTCTGATACCTTGTTGGAAATGCTTAGATATTCCAGCAAACCTGTTATAGTAATTATGTAGCAAGATGTATAATTGATGTACCAAAATAAGCAAAGAACAAAACACCAGCTTTGCAGGCTTTACTGACAAAGAAAGACTACAGCGTTTTAGGTTTTAGAACCCTCACATATAATTTAATACAATTACTAATTAACGCAAACCCTGATGTTACTAAGACTAGCAATTTTTCCTTTTACAAGAACTGATCTTGGTTATACATTGGTTTTCATTCACAAATAGAAACACATGAAAACAATTAAGGATGAACTCTAGGGTAACAGTCTTTTCCTCCCCAATTGTCTGCCTTTCTAAATATAGTCTAATATTCATTATATTTCATTTAAATCAAAATCTAAATATGGCAATGTTAGCATTAATTTTCTGCGATGTAATGACCCTCAGCTAATCTGGAAGCAAAATCTGTAGTCAATTACAGGGAAGTTCTCTTTTCCCCTATCACCACCCATGAATCTGGAGAGCTGCTTCTTCTTTGTCACAATCCCTATGGCTGCAAGATTACCTTTCCTGCTGTGATTTAAGTTAGACGTGATTTAAGTTTAAGTTAGATTTAAATGTTCCCCTATTAAAAGGTGGAATTATAAATGTTATAACTATATGTTTATGACTCTTTTCATATATGGTATTACTTAAACTGGAATTAAATAGAAAAAAAAAAAATTACACATAGCTTCAATCATGCAGATCCCTGGAACCTTTCCTTGAAGGGGTCCCACGCCATCTTGAAATTCTTCTTCATCACGGTCCAGATAAAGTGCTCAGGTGCGAGATTAGGTGACGTAGTCCATTTGTAAAGGGGAAAAAAAGTGCAGATCTCACTGCACATGCATGAGGTCAGCATCTCTCTCTCCTTAGTAAAGGAAAATGCCAAGAGAAGCCAAGCTAGGTATCCCGGGAGGCTCTGTGCACCCATTCATTCATTTTTTTTAATTATTTTTTTTTAAAAAGGGTGTTGCAATAAATAAAAATAACAATATTTTTACTTTATATAAAATGGTTGTCTAACCTTTTATGTAAAGTAAAAACTTTGAGTTTAGGTCCGCTTTAAAATGTAGTGTTCCTGTCTAGTAGGAAGAAAAGGACCAGCAAGTGCAGAACAGGGGAAATGTAGACAAGTATGTAAAAAATAAGTATGTAAAAAAAGATGCTATTACATATTAAAACAGAAATACCTCCAAACTATGAAATACATTCAGCAAAGCTAAACCTATCGATCCCAAAACATCACTACCCAGTTTTGACCCAATGGCAGCATCATTAATGATCACACTAGAGGAGTATACTGTCCAACCAAGGAATGCAGGTGTCTTTTAAATAGGATACAAGTTTCAGGCTTAAGGTGTGTGTGTTTATGAATGCATCCTGCCCTTGCTAACATCCACATATTGCTATGACTAAGTGACTGAAAGATATGGAGGAAAACAGAACAACACACAAGGAGGGCCATGGACAGCAGATAGCAGTGGAAGTGACCATGAGTGTAGTTCAGTAGACAGGATTAAGGTCATGTAAGGATACCTGGTGCAGCTTTGAATGCTCTGGTATGTATGGTGAAACTTTCAAGGTAAGTGGACTATTCCTTTTCATGAAATGTAATTAATTATACTTCTATTGCAGTCCTGCTATATTTGTTCAAATGGTGTTTAAAAACCGTAAAAAAAACTTCTGACATTCTATAAAGTAAATAAATAACTACACTGAATAATGTCATTATTTTTCAAAGAATAAACAGGTGTTTTATAGGTTGGCCTGGGACTGTCTTGTAAAACATGCAAACAGGTAAATATACTGATAAAATGGACTCTTTCTTTACACTTTTGTGTACAGGTAGTCCCTGGGTTACATACAAAACAGGGACTGTAGGTTTGTTCTTAAATTGAATTTGTATGTAAGTTGAAACAGGTACATTATTTTAATCAATGCAATTAGGACAGATGTTTGTCTCAACATATTATTAGGCAGCGTGGCGTCAGTTAATGTAAAAAATCCTCACTGTGAGTTATTCACAAACAAAGCAAAAAAAAACCCTTATTAAGCCTCTAATTAATTCATTCCTTAACTTCTGGAGCAAGCTGTGCTTTGATATGCAAAAAGTACCAAACGAAGATTCTGTCTTGGTCATTAATCTCCCTGGTGGTATGAATAATGAGTATTTTTAAATGTAAAAGTGGTACATTTAAAAATGCTTGGTATTTTTAATTTCCCACCTGGTCCCGCCTACCATCCCTATGGTCCCGCCTTTCAGCCTGGAGCTCGCAAGCACATGCCCGGCCAGCATCTGCTTCCGCTGGCCTCACATCCCCAACGTTCACACGCCAGTGACGCAGATGCCAAACAAGCATTGCCAGGATACACAGATGACCGGCTGGCATCGCCAGGGGAAGCAGATTCCGTAGACTCCGTAGACTGGAGGAGTCCACTGGAACAGCGTGCCCCCACTGGCTATAGCACAATTAATTATTTACATACTCCCTAAGCCTTCCTTCTTTGTAAGTTTCTCAAAAAAAATTTTTAGCCAACTAAAAGTAAGTTAAGTTGAAAATACTGTGCAGTATCAAAAAGTTGTAATGTGCTCTGCATTACTACTAAGTGGTTGTGGCAATATAATGCGTATAGATAATACTAGAAGTATTTTACAGTGATCCCTCGTTTTTCGCGGTTAATGGGGACCAGAACCTTCCGCGAAAGCTGAAAAACCGCGAAGTAGGATTTCCCTAAAATAAAATACAGTATGCGAGACAGTCAACATTATGGACAAGACTGGCGAGATACAACAAGAGAAGATGCTAGGTGAGGCTGCGATGATGCGCAGACAATCAACTCACAGGGATAAATCCACTCGTACTCTCATTGGTGGATGTCGCACCGGAAACCAATCATGCGCCTTTATGAGAGCCCGTGGTATGTACTCTGAGTCAACTCATCTCTTTGTTTGACATGCAGGGATCCTTCTCTCTCGCGCATCAACAGGAAACAACGCTCCTTTCCGCAATGTGGCTGCCGACATGATTGTATTTTTTTAATTTTTATTTTTTGAAGAATATTTTGGAAAAACCCGTGAAGCACTGAAGACGCAAAACGAGTGCCGAGGGAACACTGTATTACATAAACTGACTTTATATCTGCACCTCATTAACATGAATATGCAAGGGAGTTAATTAAAGGTAGTTAACATAAATAGGCAAGGGAGTAAATTAAAGGTAGTTAATTAAAACTATTCATTATTGGCCTATGTAGCTGCATGTACTGTGGAATAATTCATCTTCAAAGTTCACAAGAAAAGCAGTGAAGTCTTTTAAATCAGGGCTAAACAGTTACTATAAACAGGTCACTGAATTACTATAAAAGATGACAGTTGGTATGTGTTCATTTTGATAGGTTAGATAGTTTCAAGATTTTGGAGCATAGATTTCATTTTCTGATGAAAAACATAATTAACATACATTACCATACTCATATTTTTTACTTTTTGAAATCAGTATTATTTCCCTTATTCTTGATTTGTAGCTTTACATACATATATACATTTTCATTGTCATTTTCCTGTTTGCTGGAACCCCACATAAGCCATTCTTGTGGGTCATTCTCATTCTTTTGTTGGCTTAGGTGCAGTTTTCAATTTTTCCTAGTTTCCTATGCTGGGTCTACTTAGATGTCGGCTTTTAAATAACGGCTGGCCAAATATTGTTTTATCAGTCAGATAAAACAAGAAAACAGGATCAGCATTCACTTGCATAGAGATTTTATAACATATACAAAAATCTCTGTGTGGTATTGAGTGCTTCTGACACCCTGAAATAGTCCATGTTGACATCTCTTTAGGCCGTTTATGGCCCAACAGCTGATTGTTTATTGCAAGGGAAGCTTAAATAGTAATACCACTTGCAATTATTTGTCTGGGCATGACATACCTACAATCATTCATGAACTGTTATACGCAACTAAAATGAATCTACTATCTGTAGCTTTAGGAGCAGGAAAGCAGCAAGACATAATTTTGCTGCATTACTGAAAAAAACACATATAGGTTTAAACACATTAATCTGATTTTTTTTCCATAATATGTGCAGAAAGAAATGATAAATATAAACACAGACATACATAAATTATGACATTAATGTCCTTACTCCACCCATAATTCATACTATATGATATAAAAGTATATACTATACTATATGTTCACCTTAAGATAAGGAAAAATGAATGGTACCCATAAATAGAAATATGAACTGGTTTGCATTATAATAATTACTATGAGTTGCAAGGAATCAGCTGATAGTAATTACACGTATTTCATAATGACCCAACCCTCATGAGCCAACAGTTACGGTATCACATGATACATAACCTAAAATAAATACTAGATTGCATGCCTAAAAGCACAAGCACACATTCCAGCTTTGCAAGGTCTTATCTGTTACAAGGAAACAGTGACTGATCAAAGTAACAACTTAAAACTAAGGCTACGTACACACTTGCAATGCTTCTCGTCCGATAATCGGCTCAGGGTTGATATCGGACGAGAATCTTGCGTGTGTACAGCGTGTGTACAATGACCGTCCTAGCAGATCCACAGACAATGGACGACAAACAATCCTAATGGAAGCGAAGGAGGAAAGCGCACAGTGGGACGCCGCTCCGTCGCTCTCCTCACTCCATAGAGCAGAACGGTGCTGTATGTACAGCACTCATTCATGCATCATGCAGTCCTTAGTCCTTGGAAAGGATCGTTAAAGGGCCTTTCCAACAACAATTATTGCATGTGTGTACCCAGCTTTAGACGGTCATTTTTTAACAGCAGAACCATTATAATTTAACTCTGTCAACCAGTCCTCAATCGTCTCTAGGTAATGGTTATCAGTGAAATGAACTGGAGCAGTTGATATCCCTGTTCTTTTTAAATTGGCATTTTTAGTTTCTAAGGTGCCTGTGATATTTACCTAGCTTTGCAATAATGTAAAAGATCACATGTGCCCTGGGCATTTCCAAAATCCATCATTATTATTGTAGATAATACAGGAAGTCTGATGGTTAGCAAATGCCAGAGATGTGTGTTCAAATGGTTTTGCCTTTTTTTAGGTGATTGGAAAATGTTTTGTTTTCAATGTTGTTAGAAAGGTCCATGCAGTATCTTTACTGAAACTAGGCCCCTGATATTGCCCTGCAGTTTGGGCACCCTGTACAAATGTTAGCATTGTGTGCTTAAAGTAGAACTCAAAGTCAGGCTTCAAAAACAATTCCAAACCAACACCCCTTCACCACCACGCATGACAATTGGGGGATTAGGTGTTTGTATTAATATGCTTTGTTTGGTTTTCATATAATAAAGAGGTGCCTAGAGACTGATAAACAGTATTTTGGTGTGGTATTCACACCGAGGAATAAATTAGTATCAATTAGGTTATAGATGCCAGTATGTTGGGGCTTTGCGTTTTCACCAAACATGGTGCTGTGCATTTTGGCTAAACACTTCCACTTTGGTCTCATCTGTCCGAAGGGCAGAGAAAAGCAGCTTTCTCTTGACAACCTTTCCAAACAAGCCATTCTTGTTCAGTCATTTTATAATTGTATTGTCATTACCTTTAACATTTAACATACAAAGGCCTGGAGAGTCTGTTGAGATGTGGCTCTGAGCATTGAGTACTCACCTTGGGGTGAATTTGCTGGTACATTCTCCCCTTGAAAGATTGACATTGGCCTAAATGTATTCCACTTGTGAATAATCTTTTTCATTGAAGAATGATGGATTTCAAATTGTTTGGAAATGACCTTACAAACCAAAGGCTTCAGCACATAGTTTTGGGACAAAACTTAAATCTGCAGAACACTAGAAAGATTCAAATCCCATGAATTCTAGTCTTAAGAAATCAAATGGGATTCATGGGATTGCAGTTGCACAGAATTCAACTTAAAGTCAATCTACTAAAAGTGAGTAAGTGATGGACAAATGCAAAAAGGAGTCTTCTGACTACAATAAACAGCTGGCTTGTGGTGAAGGCTTTTGGAAAGGTCTTCTAGCTTTAGCAGGTTTTTCTTAGTGTGTGCTTTGAAACACATGTAGAATTTACTATATGTACATATTTCTTTACTTTCATAAAACCCTATATTTCTACATTTGTTATTAAGCATACCTAAATTGGACCAACCAAAATTTTCAAAACACACTGCACACACCAAATTTCTTTTGCAATTAAAGAATTGCTGTCTATTGTTTTTTTACCAAACATTCTATCTATTATTATGTTCAAGAAAGAAGAAGATTCTAAACAAATAATTACTTGAGCAATAGAAAAGTTTTGCCAGGATATTGTTCTCAGCGTGTTAACAACGTTGCTTATGCAATATCATTACTAGGTTACTGATGTATTAGGTTTCTTACAGCACGTCAGGTATCTTGTAAGTTACAAAACAAACAGAAGGCTTTCTACATTCATAATAATTAGTTCTAGTTTTTGGCGCATATACCTAATCTTTTCCTAGCAAGCAAATTAACTCCATGGAAAATTGCTAATAAAAGGAAACTTAGTTATTATTGAGCACAAAATACAAGAATGCATCCAATAATTTTGGAAGAGATTTTTTCAAATTACTACTTTTCTCTGTTCTGACAACATACATACTTGTTTTACATATACTTCATCAAACTGTTATACTGGGGGACTGTTTTTTGTAACCCTAGTGCAATCTCAATGTTGTAATAAGAAAAGCTCTAGTTCCTAGGTATTGTTATAGACAATGTAGAAGTTTATTTTGCTACTATTGTGCCTTCCCTGGTTCCCCTCATATATTTGCTAATTATGCTTAAAAATAAACATTTTAAATTTTCATTAATGTACAGTTATTTTAAATCCAGCGACATGATTACTGCAGGCAGATCTTGACTAATGGGAGGGGATTGCAGGTTGCTGTATATAGCTTCCCAAATACATTACAGCGCCTTTCCTAACACAGACTGCCCTAGCTAATGCCCTTATGTGATGCTTCCATGATTAAAAATAACTCAAATATAATAAATGAAACAGGCCAGTCAAGGTCAGAAAGGTTGGGGAAGAAAGGGTTAGATGACATGGGATGTCTATCAGCCAGGAAATTGGACAGACTATTGTCATCTAGCATCTGATCTGTGCTGTATGCTGGTAGTGGCACTAAAATGGTGCAGGTCTTCTTTGCAGACTCATGAGCTGAATGGCTTTCAGTAATTACCTCTATAGATTTATTAAAATAAATGTTAAATCTGAAAATGAATGAACGAATGATCTGAATAAATGAATGATCTGAATGAATGAATGAATGAATTCCATTGCAAGGCTAATTATTATTTAGAGTTAAAAAAAACATGTAACCTTCATCCAACAACACTGTGCTTCACACAGTAGAAACATCAGATTTTTGGAATAGCCTAGTAAATATTCTGACCTCAGTAAATCCTAAAAACGCTGTGGTATGATCTGAAGTCAGGCAATTCAAGAAATACATCCAATAAACAAAATTAAACAACTATATCAAACTAACCTAACTGTTGCATGTATTCTTTCAGCAGTAGGAGCAGAGGTTCTGACGCTCAGAGACCTAAGTAGTCATTACTCAGAAATATAATGGTTAACCAAATTCTAATGTGTAATGTACACATTCACATAAGTTAAAGTGGATCCTTCAGTAACTTGAAGTTTGGATACATAAATTCCTGACATATCACAATACAGAGCACCTGTATAATTATATTAGGAGCTGTACCTTTTATAAATAGGAGTAGCCCTTGCTGAGATAATGTGATCAGTCTGCTGCAGGTAGTGCTCACTTAGACTTAAAAGAGGAACTATAGCGCATTCCAAAATTGTAATCAGGCAGTATTTTTATTGCAGAAGGGACAGGCAATGTCATTCCTGCAATTAAACATACCTACATGCCTGTTCACAATCTTATTTTTCAACTGCACTGAGGTGCCGGGACTAAATGAAGTGCACATGTACAATTACACGAGTTACATTATTCTGCCCTGGCCAATCAAGAAGGCTGAAGATCCAACACCTGGGGAAGGAGCAAAAGAAGATATGGATGGCAGCCGCAATGTTATGGTGGCTGGTGAGTGTAAATAAAAAAATATAATCAAGCAGGTATGTTAATTGCAAAAGTTCATTGCTTGTCCTTTCTGTAAAAAAAAAAGATCCACGTGCTCACAATTTTTTTATTTTTTTCATTTAGTTCTGCTTTATCTTTGTAGAGAGGCAGTAGAAGGGAGCACAGGTGTGTCAGACATTTTGAACCAAGCTACAGAATAAAAAAAATATGAAAAGAAAGCTAAACAGACGCTAGAAATGACATTATTGTGTCATTTTAGAGCCAGTGCCCAAAAAGTAGAAAAAAGATGGCATCTTACTGTTAGTGAAAGAAAAGTGGATGGACGTTGCCAGGTGCAGTACTATGATATCTGTATGAAATAATAAATACCTGTAAGGGTTAAACCTCATTTTTTATTAGCATGCTTGCTAATAACATAAAAATACATATCTGATTTTAGGTCTTTATTAAAAGCCCATGGCTCTCACTTCCATAAAAAGGACCTGTCACCAGATCATTCAACAACAATCTTTCCATACAATTACATGTGCATTTAATGTATTTATACATGGTAATTACCTGTAAATGCCTCCCTTGGGTGGACATTCAAAACCTGACTGCTGCTGGGTGCTGTCGTATTTGATGTCAGCAGATCCATCAGATTCAGAGATATCATGTACGGGACACTGTGTAGTTTTCCCCTTCATTCATTTATATGTTGTTTATAAATAATCACTTTGGCATGCTTGTAGTAGAGTATTATTATGGTTCCTAACTGGCTGTAGTATAATGTATTTCCTACATTTAAAGAGCGTCAATGGACATTTTATGTATTTTACAAAATGCCTTTTTGTTGTATAGTTCAAATGATTGAAATCAGGTTATTTAATAACTAATCAGAGACTGAAGACAGTGGTCACCTTCAATAAACATCTCTTTATTCCCCATAAGGATATACTAAAAATAATGCTTTGGAAAACAAAGAACACTGTAATGCGCCTGGGCACACAAACCACTACCGACTCCAGATATCCTTGAATAAGGTTTATTCAGAATGGTACAGCACAGCAAGGGTTAAGTCCAATCAAGCAAGGTACAGAAGGATAAGGCAAAAGCAGGTCAGTAACAATCCGAGGTCA